>NW_027509281.1:0-100000 GCF_048541705.1 Temnothorax americanus
TGACGTCATTTTTTTCTTTTGTTTTTTACGTACTGCGTCGTAAAAAATAGCGCGAAATTGTTTAGTCTACGAGATAACCTCCCCCCCCTTTTCCTAGAAAAATTTTGTATACGACGAACATGTCCCGACAGGTTCGATGCGTCATGGACAAAACATGCTCCCTACGCAGTGCGCTATCGAGTTAGTCTTACCCATTGTACGCCGCCTAGCGGCGTCGTTGCGAACGAGGCCCCCGCGACCTGACGGACCCCGCGGCGCAACCGCGGACCTCCACGCGGCCCCCGCGGACCCCCGCGGACACCCCACGCGGACCCGCGGCGCGACCGCAAACGCGAACGCGGACCCCCTCCCCCGCGCGGACCAGCGGCGCGGACCAGCGGCGCGAACCAGCGGCGCGGACCAGCGGCGCGGACCAGCGGCGCGGACCAGCGGCGCGGGTGAGTCATCCCGGTGAGTCATCCCGGTGGTATGTCAAGGTCAACCCCCCTTCCCCCCACCCCGCGAAAAATCCAATACCCCACCTCCCTCACCCCCTCACCGTCCCGCGTAATCCAATACCCTCCCCTCCCTCACCCCCCCTCGGAGCTCGCGGGTTAGAACCCGCCTAGTATAACTACTATTCTTAATTAAAGAATTAAACAATTAGAATTCAGAATTTTATTTGTTTTAAGTAAAAAAGAGTGATGAGTGTATTTTAAGATTATTATCAAAAAAATATTTTTTGTAAAGGTAACAGTTACTTAAAAAAAGAAAACTAAAATGGAGTAATCGGTTTTCTAATTGACACTAGAATGATATTTTTTGCGTGTGAATTGTGCGTAGGGGAGAGGAGGCTACCTTGTGACACAGGCAACGGTGTTACATTGCGATTATTTTGCGAAATGTACGTTCTATGTGCAATTTTATATGTGGTTATGCTTTATTTATGTGTAACTGAGGTCATATTAATTTAAAAAAGAAATTAACACAAGAGTAAAAAAAATACAGGTAAGAATATCTTTCGACCATACTTCAAAAAATATTTTGTCTCCTAAACTTTTTGTAATATTTATCGCTGCGGTGCGTATAACCTAAGTATGTACGCATGTATTTGTAGGTTAGTTCATTACAAAACGTATTATATGCATTATAAAACAATTATAAGTCATTAAATATATAAATTTTGCAATAAATGTGTCCAGTGTTGTGTGGGGTACCTTGTGACGTAAGCTTATAGACATACATCAAATAGGTTATAACGTAATCTATATGTCTATTTTGGTATTCTGCAGATTATAAAAAGATTGAATGTCGTTTCAAGATGGACAAAACGTCAAATGCAGAAAAAAAACAAAATTAGCAAAGCTAAGGTAGATGAGGCGATAATGAAAGCTGCAGCGGTGTTTCAAGTCGTCAAAGGAAATCAAAGCATTCGAAGCACAACACTGAAAAAAAATGTCACAAGGTAGCCTGGTCTCTCCTACATGATAGCAATCGCGATATAAGATCGCGAGCCAAAAAATAATTATTTTTTTTTCTTTCTGTGGCAAGAGAAGTGATAGAGTGCTATCATTTCCACATCACCTTGCAGTAGATAGCATGGCGCATTTTTTTTTAAGTGGTATCCCCAGTAAGTCTAATCAACTTTGCATTAAAATATTTTCATATTTTAATGCAAGAACTGTTCAAAGTGCCTTCCTCGTTTTCGTATACATAGTTCAGCCCTTCGATTAATATTGCGCGTCGCGCGGTGCGCCATTTCCGGCGTGATGGTATCAAAAGCTGCGAGAATTTCTTTTCGTACCTCAGCCTCTGTACCACCACGCCTGTGTTCGACTAAATCTTTGATGTACCCCCAAACGAAACAGTCGAGCACGTTAAGATCCGGCGACCGCGCCGGCCAAATGATTGGGCCACCTCGACTCATCCATTTGTCCGGATATCGCGCGTCTAAAATATTTCGCGCCTGTCGCAAAAAATGCGCAGGAGCCCCATCGTGTTGAAAAATGAGCTCTTCCCGTTCGCGAAAGGGAACGTCTTCGAGAAGACCGGGCAACTCATTTTCCAAAAACCGTGCGTAAATTTCCCCGGTTAAGCGTGGCGGGAGAGTATAGGAACCGATCTGAAAATCATAGAAAGAGTGTGATTTCAAAAAACTGCGAGGGAGACAAAGACGAAATTTCTTAACTCATAAACTTACTACTTACAATTCGGTTCGCTTTTATTCCTGCCCAAACGTTTATCGACCAGTGATATTGAAACGCGCCTTGGCGAATGGCGTGCGGATTTTCACCTCTCCTGGCGAGAGCGGAAACTACAGGGATCACGGGCGGCGAGAGCATGGATATAGGAATATAGGGATGTAGTATAAGCCCAGAACATAGGTGAGGGGAGTGAAGCCAAAATGCGGGGGGTTATGTGCCTAAATTTCATTGGTTACAATTGTGCGCATGCTCAGTATCTTGTGCCGCGCCAATCGTCACCGGCAGGTTAAATGTAAAATAATAAGATATATTTAAATTCTGCTGTAAAAAAGTTAATGATAAAAATATTATATAGTGTTATCGTATATATATTATGAATTATAAACATATTTATATTTATAGGACGCGTAATATTTGTAGGTTTAAATGAAAGACAGAAGATGTATATAGGTAATTGTAAAATAAATATTACTAATGAGTTTAGTCTATACTGTAAATAAAATATGAAAAATATTACATTAATATAAAGAATAGTATTTAATTATACTTCTTTAATTATGTTTATAATCTTCTACCTACTTCTCATGAGTCATGTCAAATAGTAAAAACGTAAATTGATTGTAAAAGAATTTATATCAAGGTATTTATTTTAAGTTTGCAAGGAAAACGGTTTATCCAAAAATGGCCCATAAAGTAGCATTAATTAAACACAAACAGAGATAATAATATAAAAGTTTTAACAGAGATAATAATATAGGAGTTAAGTATATATATATAATTACGATAATACACATGTATATTACAAAGCAATACAATTTATTTCGAATTGTTACAAAAGTTAAAACATAAAACAGAATAGATACACTAAATTATAGTTTATTATATTATTAATGAACCAATACTGTATTATATATAAATAAACAAACAAATGATTACTGACCTTTAAATAATGTAAGTTTATTTAAAAAATGACGTCGACTTTTTGATTTTCATCTTTGTCAATACTATTTAAAGTAATATAATGCAGACGAATTTTGACATATTTCTGTATAATAGTTCGAATTAAATAAACAACATGATTTTCCATGACGGAATGATCGTGGACATGTTCCGCCAAAGTACTGAATATATCAGTCTGTATAAAGTGCGTTAAAATTCGATTTGTTAAATTGTGGCCATGAAATTTTTGTTTTATAAATATGCCGCTCTCATGAATAGCACAACGAATTTCAGTTTCACATTTACAAGCAATCTGTATTACATCATTGGAAGGTTGGATTAACCCTCCACGACTTTTTCTATTAATTAAATTATTTTTATTTGTTTTCGCTACTAATGCGGTTATACAGTTTTCGCAGCGCAGAGTGCTTCTTAATTGCTTAATTATATAGTCTGCAATGTATTCTATAATATTGGTTGACAATTCTGTTATTTGTCTGATATCGTTCATATAGGCATAATCATGAGATAGTGAAATAGATTCATTATTATTATTGTGATCTTCTTCCAATTCGTCGCTTAATCGTGCTAATCTGGAAGTGGAATTAATAATCTCTTCAGAGTTTTGAATTGTGTTTGAGGATGTTACATGCAAAATTGATATTTCCTCTAAAGACATGCAATTTCCACTGTTGGAATTACGTATGTCTGACAGAACTAAAATCTTTTTCATAGCAGCTTTAAACTGCCTCACAGTGGGATTATTATTTCCTCCTCCATGATGTCTTAAACATCCGAACAGTAATTCAACATGATCCTGGCTTAACTTATAGAACGGTACATATTGTAATAATTTATTTCGTTCACACAGTTCCTCATACAATATTAATGCACTTTCGATGCAAATTAAGAATCCTATAAATCCGGTTTTTCGACGAGAATTAATTATTAATTCGCCACTTGTAGTTTTCAATGATAAAATATATTTTTTACATTCACTAAATTTCTCTTTGATTAGTGCTAGATTTGAAGAGTTTAACGCTTTTTTTAAATCCAAGTTGATGCATATTCCTTGAATTTAAAATGTCAAAAGGATCGTTAAATATTGATAAAAACTGTATTGTTCCTTCACAAGATTGAAATTGTTCTAACTGCATATTATTTTTACAGAATGAAAGGGCGTCAGCAACTGATTTACTAAAAATCTGAGTTGCTAAACGTACTTTCATCTTTTGTTTTGAATAATTAATATGAGCATTGCGCAGTTTATTGCCCAAATGCATTCCCTCACTTTCTTGTATATCGTGTAATTCAGTAATATGTGACCATTGTACAAAATTATTATTTCCGTCTAATAAAATCTTGCTGTCCCCAAATGTATTACGGACTAACTTCAGCATATGGCAAGGATCAAAAAACGTTACCACTTTTTCTTTCGTAATTGGATGAGGAAATGACGTCTGTAATAAAGAAACATTACTGAAATCACATCCAAGCTGTCGAAACACACTGAAATTAGTAGAAGTCCCGTCACACGTGACAAAGATGATTTTTAAACCAGTCTCATGCAAAGATTTCAGGCATTCTGTTAACAGGTTACTCTTTTCAATTGCAGACATTCCTTTAATAAAATAATACGCAACAGGAATTTTCCATGCACCATTAATACAGGTCACCATAAAAACCAACGCTTGTGTAGCTAAAGTGCTATCGTCACAGCCAATTTCGCTACCTAAATCTACGTATCCACTAAATCGCACACCATCATATTCTAAGTGCTCACGAATAGCCATTTCATCGAATTGAACACTGCTGCATAATGTATAATTTGTATTTTGTACTCGATTTTTAATTGACTCTAAAGCTTCTGTACTAATTCCAGTATTGCCATTTATTGTTTTATACCATGATGAAATGGTTTTTGTATGTGGTAAACATAAATTAAAGTGTCTGCGAACATATTCATAAGCACGCGGGGAATAATAATGCAATGTTAATGCAAACACACGCAGTTGTGGGTTGTATTGTCTTGGAACACGTTCATTTTTTTGCTTTTTACACAAACGTTTAAATAATTCATTAGACCCACCTAGGTTGAGTAGCATTTCACTTTGTTCTGCTTCTAATATGCCTTTCTTTCGCAATGTATCCAAAATGCATTTCAATGTTACAACTTGCTTGTCACGTCGACGTACTGTTTGTTGTAACCCTCGTATTTTTTTATCATATTTTTCCTTCTGGTATAATAGCTGTTTTCGCAGTCGACACTTTTCTGGAGAATTATATACTGATGATGTCATTGTAGTTTTATCCTCCATAGATGGTTGTGCCATCGTTGCTTTGTTTGTTGTAGATAGTGCTACAAATAATAACAATTATCATATAAACAATATTTTTTATTTCTACAGATTATACTGTCTACAGTCTTTCAAATTATAAGCAATACGTACACATAAATATTTGTTTTACTTACAGCAAGTAAGGTAATCTTCTTCTTGTCTTTCTTCCACTTCTGTAGGCATTACATTTGGTAATATTGACGGTAATACATTTGGTCTTAGTCGAATTCGTAATGGGCCGAACAAATACGAGCAGTATTGGGGATGTATGAAGGAAGACCCAAGATATCAGTCCACAAATTGCGACTAGTATCATTTTTTGGGATACTAAAAATAAATGCTACTATTATATTGAACAATTTCTTACAAAATATTTTACTAATACTATATTATTTTATACAAATACTATATTATTTTATACAGAATTAAAAATAAACCTAACCTGTGAAATGTAATCTTCCGATTTTTATCAACGTTTATTTGTTTCCAATTTTGGCAATCGGATCGATTTTTACAATTTGGAACATAACATTGCACCATTTTGCTTTTTTTTCCTTTTTGCTAACAAAAAGAAGAGTATATATGATGATTGTCTCACTGCAAACTCAGTCTCACTGCAAACAGTCTCACTGCACTTGCGCACCATTACAGCCAATCAGATTTAGGCACATAATACCTCGTCCCTTCGTCGCGCAATGGCTTCCCCCCCGTGAACTCATGCTCCATCCCTATATTCCTATATCCATGGGCGAGAGCAACGCGGCAGCTCAATAGCTGGAGGTGGTAAGTGCCCGGTTTTTCAAAGGGCGTACAAGGTGATGGTTGAAAAGCAATGAAGATATTACAACTCAACCTCAACCACTGTAAAGTAGCGCAGGAGTTACTAGCGCAGTCTATCAGAGAACACTAGGTTGACGTGGCCATCCTCTCGGAACAGTATGGGAAACCGGATGATTAGTCATGGGTGCATGACAGACTTGCTAGAGCAGCAATCTGGAACTGTGGCCGACTGACTATGCAGAAAAGGATGACCAGACTGGAATGAAGGTTTGTGTGGGCAAAAATAGCGGGAATATACTACTATAGCTGTTATGCTCCACCGAATGAGACTTCAAGAACTTCTTAGACAGACTTGCTAACGACGCTAAGGATCGGAGCCCGGTGGTGATAGCTGGCGACTTCAATGCCTGAGCAACTGAATGGGGCTCCCCCGAGACTAACAACCGAGGATCTGCGTTATTAGAGGCCTTCTCGCAGCTGGACATTGTCCTCCTTAATAGCGGAAAGTCGCTGACATTTCGGAGAGCGAGCACGGGGTCTATCGTCGATCTGACATACGTGAGTAGCCGCCTTGAAAAAACAGGTTTCAAATGGGAGGTGAGCGAACACTACACTGGTAGCGATCACCAAGCTATCCTACTGGAGATACCCAATGAACCAGGGACGAAGCCTAGGATGAAGCCCATCACAACCGGCTGGAAAGCGAGCCCCTTCGATTGGGAAACGTTTCTTGGTGCTATGGACGACATGACCATATTAGATGATAACGCAGAAACCAAAGCTGAGCACATCCTGAGATTGGTGACTGAAGCTTGTGACATCTCCATGCCCAGGAGGACAACATCTAACCAACGACCACCAGTATACTGGTGGGATGAGGAAATTGCCCGGCTGCGCGGAAACTGTCTTCGAGCAAAGCGGCGGTGCCAGCGAGCCAGGGAAATAAACACCTATGACGAGCTGAAGAAGCAATTCAAGGAAGCTCGCCACAAGCTTAGAGCGGCAATAAAAGCCAAAAAAAGAAAATGCTGGCTGGAGTTAGGTAGTGAAGTGAACCAGGATCTGTGGGGAAGAGCGTACAAGATAGTCATGAAGAAGCTAAAAAGTTTCTCCACGCAGACTCCTACCTGCCCTAAACTGATACACAAGATTGTCACCGGACTGTTCCCGCAACAACGAAGGGCTGCAACAGCTAAGGCAATGATGATTCCTGAAGGAGAGATCATACCGCCGATAACAGTGGAAGAGTTGCTGATAGCATGCAACAAGATTGGAAACAGCAAGGCCCCAGGGCCGGACGGTATTCCAAACATTGCTCTGAAAGCAGCGATTCAAGCAAAACCGGATACCTTCGTGGACATGTATAATGCCTGTCTCACCGAAGGGAAGTTCCCAGAATGCTGGAAAAGGCAGAGATTGGTTTTGCTTTCCAAAAGAAAAAAACCGCCGTTGGAGACTTTAGCTTATCGACCGCTGTGCATGCTTGACACAGCCGGTAAGATACTAGAGCGTGTCATCTGCAATAGACTGGAGAGAGCTGTGGACGAAGTCGATGGCGGAACATCAATATGGCTTCAGGAAAGCACACTCGACAGTGGATGCCATCAAAGTCGTTGTTGACACGGCGCGACAGGCGATATACGGCAAGAGATGGAAAAGAGGGTCCAAGAAGTATTGTGCCATCGTCGCCTTGGACGTCAAAAACGCGTTTAACTCCGCTCGCTCTGTATTGAGGACAGACTGCGAGATCTGGAGATTCCGGTGTATTTGAGGCGCATACTGGCTAGTTATCTGAGTGCCAGAGTTCTGAGGTATGACACAGACGACGGTCCTAAGTATTACACTGTTACAGGGGGGGTTCCGCAAAGATCAGTTTTTGGCCCCCTACTGTGGAACATTATGTATGATGTGGTACTTCGGCTCAAAACCCCAGAAGGAGTGAAAATAGTTGGATTCGCTGATGATATAGCGGTAGTGATTGTTAGAAAATTTCTTGAGGAAGTGAAACGAAAAGAGAATGAGGCCGTCGCGATTATCCAGAAGTGTCTGGCATCAATTGGCCTGCAGCTGGCTGATCATAAGACGGAATCAGTTCTTATCACTGGAAGAAAGAAGAGGGAAACTATTACCCTCATAGTCGGTGACCATGAGATCGAGTCCCAACCGTCCATCAGATACCTAGAAGTGAAGATCGATGCTAAATTGACATTCAAAGACCACATTGACTATGTCAGCGGTAAAGCCGCGAATGTCAACACCGTGCAGCCGGCAGCTGCATTGCCGACGACTAACGACGACACCAAGAGACAACCCAGGATCATGGGGGATGTAGTGTTGCCACACCCCTTGGTGAAATACGATCAGGAAGAAAAGGGGTACAGACCGGCATCACCACCCGGAGACAATGATGTGCGAGCCAGCCCTGAGATCATACAGGCCCAGCGGCGTGTAGTCCGGGCGGCAAAGTTGAACGTAGCGACAATGGCGGAGCGATTGAGCGCCATGCGACGCGGGGCGACCATTTGAGGCGCCATATGCGTAAAAATGTAGATAATAAAATAAATAGCCTTAAGGATTAAAAGATAGTAGATTAAGTGTCAAAAGGCTAGGCACAAGAAAGTATATTTCTTATATCAGAGACATTCAGAGTTGCGTTTGTTTTCCTATGCTTTACTTTTAGTGGCGTTAACAACAATTATGGTTTAAGTTTATGGAAACCCGTCCGAACGAGGAAAATGTTTATTTGCACCAAATAAAAGAGTTTAATGTGACTTGATAATATAAAATGCAAAATATAATTTATCCCGAGTACCCAGCGAACACTAAAACAATAAGTTAAGAACAAAGATTAAAAAGCGCGGGGAGACGCACCTAGATAACCCCTGAAGGGAAGGAGAGCCACTGACGCGCGGTAAAGGTGCGTTCACACGTACTAGGGGGTAACTAAAGAAGCCGAACCACCAAGCGAATCGGGATAAAATTAACGCGAGCGAATCACGGAGACGAATAATAACGTAAAGCCACCAACAAAAGTCCGACAAAGTGTGCGAAAACGAAAATCGGCTTACCACGGGCGATGGTAAGCACATCGGGTAAATAAACGACGCGAGCAATAAAGGTATGACGCGAGGGTAATTAGAACACCTCGAAAAGAGGATTACCGCGAATAGATAACATAGCGAAATAATAGGTATCGAGATCGCATTACCATACGGGATGGTAAGAGAACCACGTGAACCACGAGGTTGCAGGACAAATTAAGAACGACATAGGGATAAGTAGGCCGCGAAAACACCGTGGACATCGGCAACCGATAGGAATAATATGGAACTCGCGAAATCGAGTTACCAAGGAAAATGGTAAACGGATTTCACGGAGGAAAAGCCGGAGCGGTAAAATCGAAACGAGAATACAACCGTCGCGGGCTAAGTAAACGAGCCCACACAGAACGATAGACCAATGTATGCGACAAGTGACCAGTGGTCATACCACGAGGCTTCACGAAACAGCGAGCGAAGCGTTAGCTATAAGTAATCCATTGTAAACGCGGGGTCCCATCTCTACCGCGAAAATTAAGGATAAAATCCAGACGAACGAATAATTAATTACGAATTAATGGAAATGGGACACCGGGTAGATTCTCGAAGGAATGTTCGAGAAAGATGAAAAACTTGTTATTGCGAGAGCCATTATCCCGAATAATAGGAAGGCGAATAATAAGACACAATAGGCCTTTTGTTCGAGGCAACATCTGCCTCAAAGGAACGCGGAAGCGATGTGTGGCACCTGGCATTGTAAGGCGAACAGGTGTGCAACAGATGTGAAGAGGCGGAGCCACGCCGAAGTGGGGAGGCAGCTCCGAAGTCGGGAGCCCAAGCGAAGCCCAAGCATCGGGGATTCCGCGCTAGAGCTTCAACAAGTACAGTCGATTCGGTCTTGAGAACCTTACGATCAACACTTAGACTCTGCGTAACATATCCCGCGGTAGACGCGTTAAATCTTAAGTCGGTCACGCGAAATTTGTACAACCTGAATTAAAATAAAATAGATTATATTTTATTTGCTAAAAGAAATCAGAGTACTCAAATTTATTCGTGTGCGGGTAACCTACCTAAAAGACATACTTACCTGATCCTGATACTTACCTGTGGGCGATCCCAAGTCCGTTCGGGGAGATCCTAAGTCGGTCCAGCGCAGATCCAGAGACACAGTCAGCGGTGCACAGCTGCAGTCCAGAAGAGGTCCGAGGTGCTTGGTCCATCGACGATCCAAGATCCAGCGGCAACGGGGCGACCTGAAACAGAAACAAGGAAAGAGGAATCAGCGAGGCGTCGAAAGGTTGGGAAAATCCTAATATCTAGCGTTATCCTTTCTCGTTTTGGGGGTTAAAATCGAGTGGCGACCGTGTCGGTGACACCTAAATCTAAATCGGGGGGAATATCACTCCTCCGTTCGGTTACAACCGCACTTATGCGGATAATGCCAAACATCGGAGGACCCAAAAATAGCAGGAGGCTTCTGTTGGCGACAGTCGTCACGTCTGTTATGCTATATGGAGCGCCCATTTGGGCAGAAGCTATGAAGATCAAGGCATACAGAAGAAAATTGGAGTCAATTCAACGATTGAGTGCCCTGCGCATACCGCACGGTATCGAATGACGCAATATGCGTTATCTCAGGAATGACTTCGGTCGATCTCCTGGCTGATGAGCGGCGGAGGCTGTATGGACATTCGAAGGATAAGGAACGACGAAATGCCGAGGAAGACAGAACTCGGGAGGAGTGGAAGGGGTGATGAGGGGAGAAAAGTGAGAGGGGCCGTCGGATCCATCGGCTTATCCCCCGCATCCATACGTGGAATAGCAGACAGCATGGAGAGTTGGATTTTTATCTCACCCAGATGCTGACCGGACATGGGTGCTTTTAGGCATATTTCCACCGGTTCAAGATTGTTGACGACCCAAACTGTCCCGCCTCTCGTATGCCTGAGGATGCGGAACATGTGTTCTTCCACTGTCCTCGCTTCCTTGAAGATCGAGCCCGATTGGATACGATGATGGGAGAACGACTGGAGCCCGAGAACATCACGCGGTTCATGATGTCGAAGAAAGAAAGGTGGGATGCAGTCGGTAACTTTGTAGCGAAAGTACTAAAGGAGCTGTGCGACGCCTGGATCGGGAGAGAAGAGGATCCTGATATTGACAAATGGAAAGATTGATCGAACCCCTAAACCCACATTGGGAAAAGGGGATGTAGGTCAAAACGGAAAAAGAGAAAGGCATAAGCCATTATCTCCCCATGAAGTAATGCTGTAAAGTGGTCCCGTGGGGAGAGTTTGATGAACCACAGGGAAGTGGTTTTAGTGGGTAAGAATCTCCACACTACCAGGCAGTACGGACTGCCGGTGTCTTATGAAGATTTCGTAAGATTTCATCTGTCGATGAAGAGTCGTACACAGTCAGTCGGAGAGCACAGATGTGTTTATTATTAAGTCTTACATATACAAGTTTCGACTGAAGGTTGCTTTACCAGTCTCGGATTCTCAATTTCTCCTGCTTCCTGTATCTCGCATTTTGGATAGAATGCCAATGTGCGATAAAACGGCCCTGGATAAAAAGACGTGCAAAGGCTGCGGGGCGACAGTGGTCAGGCCGATTGTTTGTGATGATTGTGGCATCGCCTCTCATCCTGGCTGTTTAGCCCGAACGGGCCATCCTCACTCCGACGGCAGATTTATCTGCTGCTCCTCTGACCCGACAGACCCTTTGATCGGAAAAATAAGAACCATAATTCGTGAGGAGTTCGCTAACTTTCGCGATGAAATTGTGAGTTCATTCCGTGCTGATATAGAGCGGATTTCAGCTGAGATGCTAGGGCTAGCGGGGAGAGTCGCGGAGATTGAGACCAAGTTATTATCTGCCTCCCCTTCCATCGATCAGGAGGAATTAATGGAGGAGATTTCCGAGAGGGAGAGAAGATCTTCGAACTTGATTTTTTATAACCTTACTGAGTCAAATTCTCCATCTCCTGCGAGCAATGACGTCTCGAATGATCTGTCTATTGCTGAGGAAATAATTCGTAAGATACGGCCCCAAAACTCTCCTCGTATCAAAATTCGGAGACTCGGCACTTTTATACAGGGTCATGCAAGACCTTTGCGAGTCTCACTGCCATCCAGATCTGACGCCATCGACATACTGAGGAGGAAGAATAGTTACTCTGGGCCAGTTGCTATCAAACAGGATTTAACCAAGAAACAGCGTGATCATTTCGTTTGTGTTAAGAAGCGGTTTGAATCGCTTAAAGACACTGGTGTTACCGACATGACTTTGAGATTTATTAACGGTGTGCCAAAAATTGTAAAAGCTTCCACTAATAGGCGCCAAAAAAACGCGATTATCACCCTTTAGCGTATTATCAGAATGTGAGAGGTTTGAGGACGAAATTGGCTGATCTGCGGTGTTTGATCAATTCTTCCGTGCTGAAAGTTGACTTTGTTATTTTTACCGAAACGTAGCTTAATTCTGGTGTTTCTGATGCTGAGCTGGGCCTAAGTGATTTTAAAGTTTTCCGATATGACAGGGATAAACATACTAGCATCTACTCGAGGGGCGGCGGTGTTTTAATTGCTGTCCGTAATTGTTTTCCCAGCCGCTGTATTGAAATATCTCCTTCTAATATTGAACATCTCTTTGTCGAAGTAAGGATCGGCCGTCGCGTATTTATTATTGTCGCTGTCTATATTCCGCCTAATTCTTCGCCTGATGTTTACGAATCTCATTGTCGTTCCGTGCTGGATGTTTGTTTTTCTTATCCTAATGTTAAACTTATTATTCTTGGTGACTTTAACTTGCCAAATATTATCTGGTATCAAAACAATTCATCTCTGAATTATAATGCCAGGGGCGGCTCACAATTAAGACAAGCTGATATTGTCAACGAATATTTTAGTCTTTGCAACTTTCGGCAATACAATAATATAAGCAATGTGCTGGGGAACGAGCTTGATCTGATTTTTTCCTCTCTCGATGGTATTCACGTACATGCTTCCCTTGAGCCTCTCCTTCCTTGCGACACACATCATCCTGCTCTCGAATTTGCCCTGCCACTTCCCACTGCTGCTCGTCCTGCAGGGAATTCTTTCTGCAGACCGTGTTTTAAACGTGCCGATTTTTCTGCAATTGATGACTATTTAGGTCAAATTGACTGGGACTCTGCCTTTGCTAATATTCCGGTGGATGAGGCCACTGAGCTACTTTACTCTCACTTGAACTTTGCGATTAATACTTATGTTCCCTCTTATGTTATTTTTGAATCTACTTATCCAGCATGGTTCACCAAGGAATTAATTTCTCTAATCAGGGCCAAGAAGGCGGCACACTTAAGATATAAATGCACTCTCTCATTCTCTGATTATCTATCTTTCTCTCATCTTAGAGCTAGATGTAAATCTCTGTCTGCTGTTTGCTGGTCTGATTTTATTGATAAATCTGAACATGCGCTGTCGAATAATACCAATCTTTTCTGGGGCTTTATCAGAGACATCAGATCTTCCAGGCATTGCGCCTCTCAGATTCTGCATAATGATCATTTACTGGAGGATGATGAATCTATTGCGAACTGCTTCGCTGATTATTTCGAATCTGTTTATATTAGTAGCGATGTAATCGACGAATACTCTGACAGCGGTTTTAACTTAAGTCACCCCTTGGATCTTTTATCCCTGGACATATCAATTTCGGATGTGTATAACGAGATTTGTGAGCTTCCATTGAGCTGCTCCGCGGGGTTGGATGGCATTCCGCCTTTATTACTAAAATCATGTATCTTTATCGCGTCAAGATTTTTGTGGCTGATCTTTAATAAGTCACTGAGGGATGGTGCCTTCCCATCTCTTTGGAAGCAATGTCTTGTCTCTCCGATTTTTAAAAGTGGCGACCGTCAATCAGTCACTAACTATCGTCCTATATGTAAACAAAATGTTATGCCGAAAATCTTTGATGGCATTGTTGCTCGAAAACTTAGCTTCCTATGTAAAAACATTATTATAAAGGAACAACATGGATTTGTACCGGGACGCTCGACAACGACAAATCTTGTTAATTACTATGATTTTTTAACTTCTACTGTTGAGAGTGGATCCCAGGTTGACTCAGTTTATACCGATTTTAGAAAAGCGTTCGACTCAGTTAATCATACAATATTAATGTGTAAACTTCGATCTCTAGGGTTCGGAGGTTCTCTTTTGCGTTGGATATCCTGCTTCCTATCAAACAGGTCTCAAGTCATAAAGTTTAATAATAGCTTCTCTAGAAGTATAAATGTTTTGTCTGGAGTGCCGCAGGGCTCACATCTTGGCCCTCTTTTATTTGTTTTATTTATTAATGACATAGCTGCTTTTATTAAATTCTGCTCTTTCTTACTGTATGCTGATGACCTTAAATTATACCGCCGGATTAATGGACCTGCTGATGCGCTTTTATTACAACATGACTTATTTGAACTTGAGGCCTGGTGTAGGAGGAACTGTCTTCGGCTTAACGTCTCTAAATGTTTTGTTATTCACTTTTCTCGTAGACGTAACTCATATTTATATAACTATACTCTTGATGGTTTACCTCTCTCAGCAGTGCGCGAAGTTCGAGATCTCGGGGTCTTGTTCAGTGCGGACTTATCATTTAATGCACATATACAATCAATAGTTTCATCTGCTTATAGAACGCTTGGATTCATCCTCCGATGGGGTAGATTTTTTAAGAATATAACCACTTTAAAATTATTATACTGTACGTTAGTTCGCCCCAAGTTGGAGTACTGTTCCATGGTTTGGTCTCCGTATTTTGAATGTCATCAGCTATTGATTGAACGTGTGCAGCACAAATTCCTGCGTATGGCTGCTTATCGGCTAGGTAATCCCATGTCAATTACTTGCCATGAATACTGCACTATATTAGATAGATTAAATCTGCTATCGTTAGAAAATAGGAGACTAACCTTTGATCTTACATTTATTTTTAAGCTTCTTAATCACTCTATTGATTGTCCGGTTTTGTTGGAACGTATCTATTTCAACATCCCGAATAGAGAATTAAGACAGTACTCCATCTTCCACATCGAGTATCACCGTACTTTGTATAGCGCAAATTCGTGTGTAAATAGGCTAATAATATCTGCAAGTAATTTCTCCAATAGGGTTGACTTTTTTGGTGGCTCTGTATCAACTTTTAAACAAAAACTTTCTCGTCTACTCTTGTAACCTGAATTTCTCCATATTATGTTGTAAAATTTTTATTTTATCTTATTGTTCTTGTTTTTTCTTTTCTCGTTGTACGCTAAAGGGTTTATTACCCGTTAATAAAGTTTATTATTATTATTATTATTATTATTATTTCCACCTGCCCTCGGAAAAAAAAATACATACATACATACATACATATATACATACATACATATTATAATATTTTTTAAATAAGTATAAATTCTTTTTTCGAATACATAATAATGACTTTTTCTAAAATTTGTAACGAATACATTTTAAGACTATTATCAAGAAAATATTCTTTTCACAACACCTCCACGGAAAGTTCGACTTTCCATGCCTGTAGAGAGGGACGAAAGTGGCCAATTTCACGCCAGGGAATAAAGTTGTTACTTTTCTCCCGCCAAACAGGGACGAAAATGGTCACTTTCGTCCCGCTAGACAGGGACGAAAATGGTCACTTTCCTCCCTGTTTAGCGGGCGGAAAGTAAAGTAACGGGCAAATCTTAAAACATATATAGGAAGCTTTCCAGCAAGTGACAAGTTGACACAAGTGTCGTTTTGTCTTTGTTACTCATTGCCAAAAAAGAAAGATAAAACGACGTTTGTGTCGACTTGTGTCGCTTGCTGGCTGTATCATGACTGAAGATACATTTAAATCAACATCAAAAATACAAAATTGAGGAAATAATCCAATCTTTTAATTCCAAAATTGTAGTGTAAATATTAAATTCACTAATTAATGCTTATTCTTTGTAAAAATTATATTTTTAAATTATATTCTAAAAATTTTAATAGACGGCGATACGAGTCAAGCGCGGTACGTGGTGCGCAAATAGAGAATTAATAGTTACAGAAGTAACGAATTAAAATGTATATACGTATATACATATATTCCAACTTGTTATGTCCGAACAGGGATATGGGTGCGGGAAGAGAGAGACACTCGATGCACACTTTTCTACACAATACTATTTATTTCGTGGTATGACGATTAGATACTTCGTTTCGTCGAGCGTGTGCCTCGCACGGCAGCCGGGGGAGAAGTGTCGCTTCGCGGAGCAAACGATAAGGGGTCGGTAATATCTCGTTCGCGGTTACCGCCGCTACATCTCCTCTCTCTCTCTCTCTAAATATTGTGCTTCGGGTTTTGTTTCCCTTTTTATTTATTTGTTACTCCCGAAGTAATAATGTCGGCCTACCCTTACTCATTTTGTAAATGGAATAACTAAATAAAATTTTTATAAGTAATAACAAAAAAAACAATATATATATATGTATATAAATCCCTCATATCAGGTAACCAAAGGGGAAAACGAGAGCAAAGAAAAAAGTAACTAAAGAGGAGAAAAGAAAAAAAAATAAAATAAAAATAAAAACAAGATACACATATACGTATATATCTCGTTTCCCTTTTCTTCCTTTTTTTTTTTTAAATACATTTCGGGCTTTCTGCCTAACCCTTTATTTTGTTTCATGATTGTACGTTAGTCTTGCTGGCGGTTTTCTAACTCTTTCTGGCCACCGCCGTGCCGGCACTTTGCTTGGCGAGCTGCTTTTCGTGCAGTCTTCGTGATTTGCCTCTTTTTTTAAGTTTGTGTCGGCGTTATTTGGTGCCGGCACCGCGCTGGTGCTCGGGCTCGCGTCGAGGGCGACGGATGCTTCTGAGGGTGTCGGGCGTTGGCGGTGCGTGTCGAGTTCCGGATATTCGTCAATTCGTGGTTGCGGCGGCGTGCCCTTGGGACCGCACACTAAAGTGCCCGTTCTCCAGGCGAGTCGGGAATCTTCCGCGGAGACCAACACTATGTCCCAGGAACCCGTACGAGCCGAAAAAGAGCACAGAGAGCAGAGGGTACAGAAGGGGCAACCCGAACGAGCCGGACAACTGCCGGACCAGACTCAGCCGAGTCAAACGAACGCATTGGTGGACCAATCGGTGCCACCGAGTTACGATCAACTAGCAGACGAGGAGGTAGCGAGACTACTGACCGGGGGCATAACGCCCATTCGAGAGACGGCATCGCCCGGGTCGCAGATTTTCTCCACCGAGGAGCAGAAGGTGCAACAGGAGACCGAACCCGTGAACGAGAGCCAGACCATGGACACCGATGACGTGCAGTGCTCGCAGAGTTACACCGATCTGTAATAGCATGCGCGTTAGAAAGATTTTGTTTTTTTTTATATATACCATTTAATATTTTAGTTGTGTGGTTTCAGTGATTTTGATTTCATTTTATTTTAAGTACATTTGAGCGTAGATCGCATATTTTCCAAATATTATGTATTCCCTATAACACTTTAGAGTTAGTTATTAGCGTTTTTAGCACGCAAAATGCAACACTTTTAGAAATTACTTTTAAGTATCCATATGTGCATAGCGGCGAAGCAAAGTGCCTATGCGTTACAATATTTGAGACATAAGTACACACGCAACAATTACACTCGATACATATAAAAACACAGAATATTGAACAATAAAGATAGTTTTCACGAAAGACATTTCAGACTTACCCGATTACAAGATTTACCGATCCAAGATGGATCCGGACAAGTTTCGCATAATAGTATTAGCATTTATATTCATAGTTTTTGCCATATCTTTGATTTGCATATTGTTACTGGTCTATTCACAAAAATCAATTACAGAACTTTATTACATGCCATAGAGTAGATAAAACGTATACAATGAAGTTTACAACATACGCGATAGTTTCCATAATAATATTTTTACCTACGATACTCAATTTCCCCGATCCGAACTTAGTATGTACACTATTTATCCTTTTTACACTTTACATCTTAATTTTAAACAATCCGGAGAATCCCGAAGGGAATTGAAGCACCTACACTCGAAACGTTACATTTTTTACACTTTTGAACTTACACACCCGACAAACTCACTTACGATAAAAGGGTGCTACACCTTTTACACTTTTCTACACTTTTCGTACAAACGACTTTGTTATAGGTCTGCGGAACGAGCCAGCGTGAGCTTTACACTTTTAGTACACTTTTGATACACTTTAATACACTTTAGAGTGAAACCTTTATATTTTAGCATAACCTTATTAATTTCAGCAAACCAGAGAGAGAACGGCCAAAATGGAGTTATTCCAGGCAAAAATTTATTACTTATTACACTTGATGTTATTTTGGTGTATATTTAAATTACACTTTTCTACACTTTAGTGTTCTCTCTACACTTTTGTCAAGCTTAGGGCCAAATTAACTTTATTTGCATGATTTCATTATTAATTTGATATTCCCTGTCGATTTTATGTTTGATTATCATTATTCTTATGTGCGCGCGATTGAATTAAGTCGACGCGATATTTACTTTATATACTTACCGTATTTACACCAAAAGGTGCAAGCTTGAGCATCGCCGATGCATTTCGTTGGGACGATTCCTTCGATGAACCTGCCGAACCTGGGTACCTGTAAAAGAAAAATATAATTAATGACGGATCTAATGACCGTTAGTACTTACCTGGCTTCTATAGGATTCGTCCGTGTGACTTTTTCCGAGTCACTCGATACCGTTCGAGTGACTCTTGATTCGCTCGTGCGAATCGTCGCGGTGCAGCGACGCGAATCGGATCACGTTACGGCGATAGCCATTCGCGACGTTGCACTTTAGGAGGAGAGTTTCTCCCGAGGGTGTAGATGTTGAGAGCAGGAAAACCGACTCTACGCGGCGGTTACACTCAAAGTGTCAAAGGAGTCGTACCGCGTTACACCCGTAGGTACGACTAACCAATAGGAGGACTTCGCGCCTCAATAGGCATTCCGGCGCATGCGTTGCCTCAAATTGGGGAGACTCGACCCGTTCCTCCTGGACAGTTCGTCGTGAAACTTTGAAGCGGTAACACGTTACGGTGATCGCGCAACAATTCGAAGCCGACGTGGCTTGTCCCGTTGACCGCTAGCGTAATTAGTGTGATTTGTAACGACTCGATACGCGATACGGGATAACGATCCATTCGTGTAAGTCGACGTTTAGAAGAATACACCCGCGAACGGACGATTAAGCCCGGTTCAAGGAGATGTTTGTAGAAGTGATTAATAAATTGTTATTTGTTTATATTAAAACGAGAGTGATTATATCTCGATCCCGATAAGATTTCCTATCCGTAAATCCGTATATTACGCGACGCAAAAACAGGGCGTGGCTGACGGCCTTGAACACGTCCGCGGCGTAGAAGACGGCGGCCATCGAACTGGAAGGAAGAAAGGGACATAGCAACAATGAACGGTTTCTGTATTTGAGCCTTAAAATACAGTGGCGACCGTATAATTCAGCCCAAGTAGTAAGTGGCTATATTTCAATATTTACAACACCAATCGTTGTTCCGGTCACACCCTCACCGATCGTTAGCAACTGATCAATGTGACGTCGCCAGGTTCTACCGTCGTCGAGCCGTATCTTATAGTGTAGTTTGCCGAATTCTTTTTGTACTCTAAGCCGTTCGTCGCGAGATGGTATGGGGCAGTCAACCTGTGCTTTACCCCATTTTGATCCAGAAAACGCTTGAATTCGTGCGATACGAACTGTCTACCGTTGTCGCTGACTAAAACGCGCGGAACCCCGAAAAGCGCGAATGTTTCCCTACAAGTCCGAATCGTCATTTTTGTCGACATATCCTTTGTGATAAAAATTTCTTCAGATCGAAAGGTGTTTCCGCTTCCTCCCACGGGTGAGTGTTGACCTTTGGAGGATCGTGCCGTTCCGCGTTGCACGCCCCACAGTTATGAGCTACATTCTCTATATTGCGGTCGATTCCTTCCCATCTGCAGTAGCTTCTCGCGAATCTCTTCATTTTGTTTACTCCGAAGTGCGCTGTGTGCAGCTCGTTTAGGACCTTGTTTTGCAATGTTTTCGGTATCACCACCCTTTGCCCTCGAAGTAAACACCAGTGTTGAACGGAAAATTCGATTTGGGGAATGTTGAAACGAAGTTCTTTCAGTATTATTTTGCCTGCTTGAAGAGCCTGGAACAGGGCTTATAAAGCCTCGATTCGTTACTGGTTTCTGATGAAATATGCACAAAGCGTCCACACAGTTTAGCTAGAAAATACAAAGAACCATCAGTTTATTTCAAATAAACGTTTTACACACACAGGACGTTAAAGATAGATAGATGAGATGTTACAAACACAAGACAATTACGAACATAGTTCACGGTTCTATTTTATATATTTGATAGTTAATCGCGGAGAGAGACGCTAAATACAAGTTTTTTAACACTCCCTCTCGACGATCCGCGCATTAACTTTAATAAATAATAATTAAATCTTAATTCCGATTGCTGTAGAAAGCTTGTTGAACTGGACTTGTGGTAATGGTTTTGTTAGGATATCTGCCATCATCTGTTCTGAAGGACAATAACGAACGTCAATTATACCTTTCTCACGAAGATGTCGAAGCTGATGATAACAAACATCAATATGTTTAGTTTGAGCGTTAAATTTTATACATCCCTAATTATCCTCAAATACTGGAGTAGCACCTTCAGGAAGTACGTTCACATCAATGAGTAGCTGACGTTGCAGCCGCACGCATCACCGGCAGGGACCAGGAAGGAGGAGGCGAAGGGGCCGGACTGTATGGGAACGATATGGCGTTTTAGACGCGGAATTCGCCTTCGGGCAGTCGCCCGTTATTTCGTTTCAGGTTCCTGGGGCCGTTCACAGCGAGCGATGCGGGTACGGCGTACGTGCCGAGATAGTCCGCGGAACGGGAGGATGGCCATGCGCAGCGAACTGATGGACCGCGACCGCGGAGCAGCGAGGGTGGAGTCTCGGCGGGTGTCCGAGGGCCGAGAGGGCGGAAATGGCGCGCGGAAGTAAAATGGCGGACCGTCCGGGAACTTGCACTAGGTGCGTCGTCTACGGGAGTTGGATACTCCCGACGTCTAGGGGCACTTCGCCGAGCCCAAGAGGCCGGGTCCCGTCGAGATCCGTCGGCCGGATAGCAAAATGGCGGACCGTCCGGGAACTCGCATTAGGTGCGTCGGCTACGGGAGTTGAGTACTCCCGACGTCAAGGGGCACTTCGCCGAGCCCACGAAACCGGATCCCGTCGAGATCAGTCGGCCGGGTAACAAAATCGCGGACCGTCCGGGAACTCGCACTAGGTGCGTCATCTACGAGGAAAAGACGTTCCCGATTGACGGGGACGTCCTCGCGAACGTTCAGATCCGGTCGCCGTCAAAATCTGACGACCGAGAACGAAGTTAGAAAACCGTCCGCCATTTCGCGACCTGGACATCTTCTGCGGGGAGAAACCGCGGGAATCGTGTTACCAGGTCCGGAATAAGCGCCGAGAGGGGTCGGCGTCGTCGGCGAGCCCGGTGCTCTGCACCCGGACGTCTTCTCCAGGGAAATCGCCCGGATGGAGATCGTAGAGGGGGTAATAGACCTGGCGCACGGGTCGGCGTCAACGGCCGAGCGAAATTTTCAAAAGTGGAAAACAGCTACCCTGTTGTCAGGACGGAGCGACCGCGTGAGCGCAATAAGCGTAAAAATTTCCACGGGGTCCGGCGCGATCGGCGTAAACACCCGCGTGGAAAATTACCGGCGGCCAACGCGCAGGTAACGGCGAGAGAAAGCGGGATATACGTCGGAGTGGGGGTATACGATACCGATGGTGGGGAGCTCGAATGAGACAAACAACTCGAGGCAGTCTCTCGGGGATGTTCGAGCGTGTAACACGTATTAAGCTTCGCTCTGCGTCGTCGCGCTAAGTCACCGCAATCGTCATACGAGTTCGATAATTACGGCTCGCCAACATTCGTAACAACCGGGAACGCCCGCGGAACGCGTTAATTGTCGTCTTTACACTGACGAACGGCCTTTTTAGACCGAATTAGCTTCGTGCGTCGTAGATAAACGGGGCGTGTGTGCCTACGTATACGAGCGTCCGACATTTTTTGTGACTTGAAACTTTGTGAACAACCAACACTGGAAATCAATATAATTGAATAAATTAAACGACATTTTTATAAAAAATATCGAAAATTTATTAAATTGGACTTACCTTCTGACGACCTGATCTATTGGCGTCGATCACTCGAAGTCCCTCGTTGATCCTGGATTCCGGTGGCAGCGACGATCCTGATCGATGACGGCGATGATCCAGCGGTGGCAGGAACCTGAAAAAAAGAAGAGAATTAGTCTAATTGATTGTTCGAGATATCGTTTAATACTTACTTTCTCGGTGGTTCAAAGGTCAAACCGAGTGGCGACCGTTGATTTCTAAGGACACGTAGCGTTGATTCGTGCCTCCAGTAGTACCGTCCGGTTACAACGTAACCATTGAAGTTCCTTGACTGCATGAGAAGCGGCCACGTACTCTGCTTCGGTTGACGACATCGATACCGAGGTTTGCTTATGACTGCTCCAGGCAATAGCACTTGATCCAAGTTTAAAGATATATCCGGATGTTGATTTTCGATCTTGTTTATCACCGGCCCAATCAGCATCCATATCATCACTGGTTGAAGATAGATGAAGTTTGTAATTCTTAGTGCCGGCGAGATATCGAATTATTCTTTTGACTGCATTCCAGTCCATTTGAGTTGGAGTCTCTACTCTTCTAGCTAGAAAACCGACAGCAGCAGCCACATCAGGTCGTGAAATAGTAGCTAAATACAGAAGAGATCCAATTGCTTATCGATATTGATGATTGTTCGACAATAATGGACTATTCTCAGTATCTCCAGCTAAAAAACCCGTTTCCATCGGAGTTCTAGCCGGTTTTGCTTCATTCAATTGATAAAGTTGAAGTAATTGTTCAATCTTGGCTTCTTGACTTAATAAGATATCTCCATTCTTATTATGTTCCACCTTGATGCCAAGATAATATGATACCTTGCCTAGATCACGAATTTCGAAATGACTGCTTAATTTCTTGCTTATTTCTCTAGTAATGTTAGCAGTCTTTCCAGCTATTAACAAATCATCAACGTAGAAAAGAATATAAGTAATCCATTTATCTTTCTCTACACGTGTATATAAACATGCATCCGCTGTACTACGCTGAAAATTAAGCTTTGTTAATACATCTGTTGCTCGACGATTCCAAGCAAGTGCGGATTGTTTAAGACCATATAAACTTTTTCGAAGATTACACACTTTATTTTCCTGACCCTTTTGAATAAATCCTGGTGGTTGTTCCATGAAGATTTCTTCTTCTAAAACGCCGTTGAGATAGGCACTTTGTACATCGAGTTGTTGAATATACATCTTCTTTCTGGCAGCGGTAGCTAATAAAACTTGAACTGTATCATACCTGACAACAGATGCATAGGTTTCGTCATAATCCTCGTCAAACTTTTGTGAGAAACCTCGTGCGACTAAACGAGCTTTGTAAGTATGAGGGCGGCCATCTGCATCGAGTTTTGTCTTGAACACCCATCGACACGAGACGGTTTTTCGCTTAGGTGGAAGATCAACAAGATCCCAAACTTGATATTTGTTGAGCAGCTTTATCTCTTGTTCTGCAGCTTTTGTCCAAAGTTCCCTCTGGCAGTGTGGTAAATGCTGAACCTCTTTCCAATTACTAGGCTCAGCATTAACAGCTGACACCAATTTTGCTGATCCATATCGTTTGGGTGGTTGTCCAGCTGTAGTCCGTTTAGAACGTCGCAATTCTTGTGTTGAAGAGGAAGAAGATGCCTCATCTTGAATCTTGTCAGGAACATTTTCAATCTTCTTCTCAATAACAGGGACATTTTGAACAGAAACGTCTTCTTCAGGAACATCTTGAACATTTTGAACAAAAACATCTTCTTCAGGAACATAATTAGGAATGTTTTCTTCAGGAACATGATTATCTTCTTCAGGATCTTCTTCATGATTGTCTTCTTCATCATCTTCTTCAGGAACATGAGATTCAACACTATTATATTCTTTATCGCTATCATCATCATCATCGTCGCCTGAATTTAATTATGGTTGAGTAGGAATTGTAGTTTTCGATGGTCCATCATCATCGTCATTATCCTTATCAGGATGCCAACCACCTCCCTCTGTTTTTGACTTGCTTCGAGATTTGTGATTATAATCTTTGTTGTTCATACCAGGATGCCAATCTCCCTCTGGTTCTTCGATCGATTTTTCCTGCTCAGTAGAATCCTCAACAATTCTAACAGTATGACTATACTATATTTTATTAGTCTTTGGGTTTAAAATTCGATATCCTTTTACATCGTCTCCATATCCGACCAAGATTCTTTCCACAGTCTTGTTATCCAATTTTTGACGATGTTTTCATGGCACAGGACTAAAATACCTTGGCTCCGAAGACTCGAAGGTGACTGACATCAGGCTTCTTTCCTTTAAAAAGTTTAAAGGGAGTTTTATCAACGCATGCTGTTGGCAATCTATTCTGAAGATAAGTAGCCCACAAAACAGCTTTGCTCCAGAATCTCTTAGCCATCTTTGCGTCGATCAGCATACAACGAGCCATTTCCACCAAACTTCGGTTCTTGCATTCCGCAACACCATTTTGCTGTGGAGTATAAGCAACGGTGAATTGATGTTTAATGCCACGTTCTCTCAGAAAATCTCGAAGTTTTCTGTTGACATATTCACGTCCATTATCTGTGTGCGAATGACTTTAATTTCACGTTCAAAATATGTCTTCATGCAATTGACATAATCCTTAACAGCTCTAGTGACACTTCATTCTTTTGTTTTAAAAGTCTAACTACTGTATAGCGTGAATAGTCATCAATGAACGTCAAAATATATCGATTACCTCCTGCAGATGTCACCGGAAAAGGATTACAGAGGTCACTATGTATTAATTCAAGCTGTTTTTCTGTAGTGCTTTGACTGTTTGGAAATAATTTAGTAATTAACTTTCCTTGAATACAACACTTACAGATTCCATTGAGATTATCGTCTGCTCGAAATTCCAAACCAGTGACAAGTTTTCTGCGAATTAACTTCCGAATTGCAGCAGGATCTCGATGACCGAAACGACGATGCTATCGATGTAACGAACAGGAAATCTTCGTAACACGTGCAATCTCTTGTTTGGATAAAGCTCGAAACTTGAAGAGATTTTCATCCAGATTGGCTTGAATAATTACTTAAGGTGGTCCGTCATCTCTCTTAGTAGCCACAATAGCAACTTCATCTTCGAAATGAACTGCCAAATTGCTCTTCAATGCTCGCGAAACCGATAAAAGATTCTCCACCAAAGTATGTACATAAAGTACGTCATTTAGCTGTAGTCGTTTAATTTCTCCAGATTTTAAACGATGACTGATAATACCAGAACCAATTCCGGCAATCTTCGCACAATGTCCGTCAGCATTAGACATAGTACCTTTTAACTTCTGGAAAAAAGAAAAGAAGTTACGATCATTTGTCATATGTTTCGTCGCTCCTGAATCCAAACACCATGCAACTGAGTCAATCTTGAGATTCTTAGGGTGAGTTCGAAGTGATTTCTCGTTGTGAACTACTGCATGAAAAGCTGAATCCGCCTTGTCTTTGTCCTTGTCTTTCTTCGGGGCTCGACATTTTGCTGCTTAATGTCCTCGTTTACTACAATTATAACAAGTACGCGTCTCCTGGTTACGATTATTGTTACGCTCGTCGAGTAAGCTCGCCGCCGTAACACTATCGCGCACTCCACACTCACGCACGTATTTTGCGAAACTCGCAAAAGGAAAGAGAACTCAAAAGAACTTAAGAAATGCGTTTATTCCAAGCTCGTAAAACAAAACGCGTGCGGATTCTAAAAATCCGCCAGACAGAAAATCAATAAATCCATAAACAAACTCCCGTTGTCAAGGAGCGCGCTTCACAGCTTTCCCCGACTTCTCTACTCAGTGTCCAGCACGGGCGTAACATTGTCCCCCTCTTCTTAAGTTGTCGTCCCGACAACTAGAGGAAAGTTACAAGCAGTTTCTTTCTGTTAGATTTCCGGGAACTTGAAACGCTTCCTGCTCTACCTCGAGCTAAGCTGCGAGTTAACGAGCTTCGTTTCTTCCCTCAATCAAAAAAGGCTTCTTTCCACGTGTGAACCTCTTCAACGTCGGCTTTCTTTCTGCTACCAGCGCTGTCCTTTTGAGAGTCTTCGGACTAGAGGGGGAAGCTTTCGTGGACCCTGCGTCTTGCAAGACTCCTCAGTCCCCGCCTTGGCATTTGCCCTAAATCCCACGGAAAAACCACGATCAAAAACCGTGGGCAAGGCGGTCTTCTTTCAGCTAATATCTTCGCCTGATGTTGTTCGGCACCATCTTCCCGGAGAAGTAACTGAAAGTAACAACAAAAAAAATATCTTTTTCTTAAAAAAAAAAAACCTAAAAACTAATTAAATTAATTGAAATTTTTCGGGCTCCGCGCTCCGGATGAAAATTATAATTCGAAAGGAATTACCTCTCATAAAAAGTAGCTAATCTGTCTAAATGAACAACTTTGTTCTTATGCCGTTTAGACCTACGAATGCAATAAACTACATCATTTATTCTTTTAACGACTTCAAAAGGACCTTCCCAATTACTTTGTAACTTAGGAGTTATTCCTATTTTTCTTCGAGGATTAAATAACCAAACTTTTTGCCCAGGCTCATAGCATAATTGTCTATTCTTCCGATCATAAAGCGCTTTGGCTTTTTGAAACTTAATTTCTATACGTTGACGTACAATGTTATGAATAAGATTCATTTTTCTTTTCAAGTGACGGAAATATTCTCTTTCCGAATGAATAGTCTCAGAACCAGGAGGATGTCCGCGAAGTAGATCCAAGGGTAATCTTAACTCCCGACCTAAATGCAATTCAGAAGGAGTGAAACCAGTAGTTTCATGTTTAGAAGACCTATACGCCAACAACCCTAATGGAATCCAACGATCCCAATCTCGTTGATTTTCAGCAACAAACTTTGCCAGATAATTCAACAACGACTGATGTTGACGTTCCACCTGACCATTGGATTGATGGTGAAATCGAGTAGTTCTTATTTTTTTTAATTCCCAATAACTGAGTTAGTTCCAAGAATAATCGAGATTCAAAATTTCTTCTTTAGTCAGCATGTAATTCCGAAGGAATGCCGTATCTGGAAACCACTTGACTCAAGAAAACTTCCGCAATCGTTTTAGCCCTAATATTTCCAAGCGGAAAAGCTTCCACCCATTTTGTGAAACAGTCCGTAACCACCAACAGATATTTATTTCCCGAAGAAGAAGTTGGAAGGGGACCAAGAACATCTATTTAAATTTTTTCAAAAGGCGCCCTGACATTATAAATTTGCATAGAAGACTTTCCTTTATCAGATGGCCCTCTCTTTAAAACGCAAACTTTACAAGTCCTACACCAATGTTCGACATCCTGCTTACAGAAAGCACAATAAAAATGTTTCCGGATCTTTTCTAAGGTCTTATTGACACCAAAATGGCCACCTGTGAAAGAATCATGAGCTTCTTCTAAAATTCGCGAAATCATTCCTCGAGGAACTATAGTTTGAAAAACAACGGAACATAAATTTGGAGACTCCCATTTCTTACACAAAATCCCGTCTTTAATCATCAGGGAATCCCATTGGAGCCAATAGTCCTTAGCAGTCGAATCTCTTTGAGCTATTTCTTGACAAAGAGATCGCCTATTCTTCTCTTTTCCACGAATTTCTACAATTGAAGGGTTCTCCAATTGCATTCTTTTCCAGTCCGCAGATTCAATTTCTTTGAAGATTATTTTTCTAACATGTCCCCTTACAATACTTTCTTCCCTCATCTCCACTTTATCACAATATCTGCAGTTTTCTTCCGCACATGGACGCCTAGACAACGCGTCAGCGTTTGCTTGCACCTTTCCTGCTCGGTGCTTGACTACGAAATTAAATTGTTGTAGGCGTTCCATCCAACGTGCTAACTGCCCTTCTAGATTTTCAAAAGACATCAACCAGCGTAACGAAATATGATTCGTTCTAACCGAGAATTCACGTCCATATAAATAGTGATGGAAGGTCTTCAAAGCCTCCACCAAAGCTAACAGCTCTCGACGAGTTACGCAATAGTTTCTTTCAGACTTGCTCAAAACCCGACTATAATAAGCTAAGACCCTCTCCCTACCATCCTGAATCTGAGAAAGTACCGCGCCCAAGCCGTGATTTGAAGCGTCAGTATCAAGAATAAATTCCCCTTTTTCTATTGGGAAAGCTAAAATAGGAGGAGAAATTAAGTTTTGTTTAAGCTTCTCAAAAGCTTCCTGACAACGCCTATCCCACACAAATTTTCTAAGATTCTCAGTTAAAAAAAATAATGGCTTAGCAATAAGAGAAAATTCCTTCACAAATTTCCTATAATAAGAGCAGAGTCCCAAGAAGCTTCGCACTTGCTTCTTATTTTGAGAAATAGGCCACTCTTGAACGGATTTAATTTTTTCCGAATCAGTGGAGATTCCACCCAGCTATTCGCTTGCGCAATTAAATTGAACTGTGCTAAATATTCGCGCAGAGGAACAGTCCCGTCGAACGTGTCGGGCTTTAATTTATAACCGAGCGCCGTCTCAGTCAAACCTCCACACGCGGCGCGCCCCGCACACGCGCCCCCACCCGCGCCTATCTCACGCGTCGCTTCACTCGAAATTTCGCCGCGAAAAACATTATTGGAGGGACTTAGCTGATGTACGGCGAGTTGCTCCTGAAGACGTGCCACCGCAGCATCGCGTTCCTTCAGGCGAGCCTCCAACTCGCTGCGGAAAAGCTGTTGCTCCTGCTGCTCCAGCCGCCGCTCCTGGTGCAGCTTTTGAAGCTCCAAGTAGACAGCTTCGAAAGCACCCGCCTATGCCTCCGTCGCCCCCGCATCCTGCGGATGGATTGCGCCCGCTTCCGTTGTTGCCGACGCCGCGGCCTGCGAACGGGTCCTCGGCGGGGTGTGCGTGGTCATCATCCTGTTCGGGATACTGCGTTCGTTGCCTCGTATCCCGGACGAGCCCCCAAAATGTTACGCTTGTCGAGTAAGCTTGCCGCCGTAACACTATCGCGCACTCCACACTTGCGCACGTATTTTGCGAAACTCGCAAAAGGAAAGAGAACTCAAAAGAACTTAAGAAATGCGTTTATTCTAAGCTCGTAAAACAGAACGCGTGCGGATTCCAAAAATCCGCCAGACAGAAAATCAATAAATCCATAAACAAACTCCCGTTGTCAAGGAGCGCGCTTCACAGCTTTCCCCGTCTTCTCTACTCAGTGTCCAGCACGGGCGTAACATTATTATTATTATTATTATATGTTTTTTGATTATTTGACTTACTGATTGCCCCTTGATTAGACTTGGCCACAGCAGCTACTTCCAATATATCTGTACTTGAAGCTTTTTTTCGATCCTGACGTCGCTCATACTCGGACTTAAGCTTCTGAATTACGTAATCAGGTGTCAAAATTTCAGGTGGACTTGATTCTAAACCTGAAATAAAAGTTTCTCAGGAATCCGGCATTGCTCCAATAATGTGACAGACGAACTCTTCATCTCGTACTTCTCCCCCGGCGCGTTGAATTCGAAAAACTAGATTTTGCATCTGATCTATGTACTCGGCCATGGTTCCGGATGTTCACTTTGATTGTGTAAATTTTCTATGAAGATGATGTCGAGAACTTACGTTAACGGTCGAATATATCTTTTCGAAGACAGTCCACATTTCGTGTGCAGTACGAAGTCCTACGACGTGCTTAAGTTGAGCATCCTCGATTCCTAAACCGATGGTCGACATAGGTTGACAATTTGGAGTTTCCTCTATGGGCATTGCCTTTTCAGTGACTTCCCACAGATCTTCCTTACAGAAAAGAAAGAACAACTTTTGTCGCCAATGATCATAATTCGTCGAATTCAGCAAGCGAAATCCATGCTTGGTAAAACCGCTACGATCGTTTGAAATATTCTCCGTCATATTCAAACACAAATCGGCAAACACAATCGATAAATTAACCGGTTTTACTGCTTTTTAAATATTCGTATTTTCGGTTTCGCGTCCTGGGCCCATAACCTGATGAAATATGCACAAAGCGTCCACACAGTTTAGCTAGAAAATACAAAGAACCATCAGTTTATTTCAAATAAACGTTTTACACACACAGGACGTTAAAGACAGACAGATGAGATGTTACAAACAAAAGACAATTACGAACATAGTTCACGGTTCTATTTTATATACCCGGAATGCGATAAATAAACTTTTGATAGTTAATCGCGGAGAGACGCTAAATACAACTTTTCTAACAGTTTTGCTAGCTAATTTTGACACGGTAATCGGTAGGGTCTCTATTTGAGCAATTTCCAGAACGTCGGGTTTGTCGCAAACCGCGAATTTCTCCGAGGCGATCGGTAAACGCGATATTGCATCCGCGTTTGCATTAGATTTCGAATCTTTGTATTTAATGTCGTACGTAAACGCTTGTAAATATATCGCGTAGTGTTCCATGCGTGTTGTGGTGAGGATCGGCAATTCCTTATTTGGGTTGAAAATTTTACCAGAGGTTTATGATCAGTGTACAAGGTAAAATGTCGTCCGTACAGGTACTGGTAAAATTTTCGTACTCCGAAAATGATCGCGTACTTACGCCTCTTTGTCGATTTGCGAATATTTACGCTGTGTTTTGGAGAGTGTCTGTGACGCGAATTGTATGGGGCGTTCTTGTCTTGTCATCGTAGATGTGTGACAGTACTGCCCCCACTCCGTACTGGGATGCGTCCGTCGCTAATATGATCGGTAATTGCGGGTCAAAATGTACCAAACAGTCGGTCGATTGTATTCTCTCTTTTATTGCACGGAAAGCTTTCTTGCATTCGTCTGTCCACACGAACTCCGTATCGTCGTGTAGCGGCTGATGTAACGGGTACAGCAGCGTACTTAGATTTCTAAAAAACCGCCCGTAGTAATTCACTAGTCCGATAAACGATCGTACCTGAGTTTTGTCTGTCGGTCGTGGGGCGTTTTGTACCGCGTCAATTTTTGCGATGGTTTTGTGGATGCCGGTTTTGTCGATTCTATACCCGCAGTACTCGATTTCGTCCATGAAAAATTGCGACTTCTCTACATTTATGTGCAGATGGTGTTTCGCGAGTCTTGACACTACTTCTCTAAGGTTTTTCAGGTGTATTTCGTCGGTTTCCCCTGTGACTCGAATGTCATCTAGCAACACTGTAACCCCGGAAATCCCCCCATATTTTTTTTATTTCGCGTTGCCAAATCGCGGGGGCGGATGCGACGCCAAACATGAGTCGGTTGCTTCGATACCGATACAGTCCCCGATGTGTGTTCAAGGTTAGTAGGTGGCGGTCGTCGGGATGGATTTCGAGAAATTTTTTCCTCCTGCCGTGGACGCAAACAGTTCGTCGATTGTTGGTAGGGGGTGCTCGTCAATGTGTAGGTTCAGGTTAACTGTTATTTTAAAGTCCCCGCAGATTCTCAAATCCCCATTTTTTTTTTTGAACCGGTACGATGGGCGTGGCCCATTCTGAGGTGTCTACTTTTGTCAAGACTCCCTGTGCTTCTAAATTTCGCAAAGTTTCTTCGATCTTTGGTTTCAGCGCGAAAGGTAGCGCGCCAGGTACTTACCTGGCTTTTCTGAACACGGGCCTCGCATCTTCTTTCAAATATAATCTTGCAGCTATCCCCTCGATTTACCGATGCCTTTTCCGAACGCGGCTGGGAAGTCCGCGACTGAACTTTTAACTACTCCCTCGGTATCGAAGTGATTTATCTGTTCTTTTTCCTCCTCCCAAATATCTAGGTGCAACTGTCGGATTCATTTTCTACCTAAGAAGGGCGCTCGCTCGTTTTCGATCACGTAAATATTGAGTTCAATGTCGCGATTCTAATATACGACCTTAACCAGAGCGAATCCGCGAACTTTTAAAATCGATTTTGAATTTTGCAATACGATACTAATTTCAACGACGTCGGCAGCACGGTAGAACTTGGGAACCACTTTGCGTAATCTTCTTGACTCATGACTGTAACCGTCGCGCCGCTGTCGACCTCGAATTTAATTTCTGAGCGATTTACGCATAGCGTAGTGAAAAATTTTGCTCAATGTTGTGTGTGTTCCGCTTGAAAAGTCTCTGCGACCTCTCCGAGTTCCGCGAACTCGTCCAACGCCACGATCTCATCCACATCCGATTCCTTCGTGAGTTGATTTGTTTGAGCGGCTCGTTTTGCTTTGTTGCAAACTTTTCGAATATGACCCCTAATACTGCAAAAAGAACAAATTTCATCTTTTTTATCACAATTGTGAGCGTAATGACTAGAACTCCCGCACCGATAGCAATTTCCCCGAGTGTTTTTGGGATCGCTCGGCCGTGGAGTTTTGTTTGTTCGCATTTTGCGGCATTTTCGTATATTGTTTGTTTTTTGTTCTTACGTTTAGCGCGTGTACAACCCCGCTGTGATGCAGTTCCGCTGCGTCTCTAGCAGAAAGCTCCATCGCCACAACGATCTCAAAAGCGCGATCCAAATTCAGATCTTTTGATTCTAGTAGTCTATTCTGTATTTTCTCGCTAGACAGACCGAAAACGAATTAATTTCGTAAAGCAGTTTTTAAATATTCCCCGAATTTACAGTGGATCGCTAATTTTTGTAATCCCGTTAGAAAATCTCGAACGCTTTCACCCTCATGTTGTCTTCGTTGATATGGAAGCGGAAATTCTCGGCGATCTTCAGGGGCGCTGGGGCAACCTTATCGCACAGCGTGTCGTAAGCTTCCGGTCCCATGAAATGAAGCAAGTAGTACAGTCGGTGTCGATTCTCAGCCACGTTGAAAATGGTGAAAGCTCCTTCCAATCGCTCCACCCATCGGTCTCATTGGAATTTTGAATTGTCGAACGTTTCGATCGTGAACACGCTCTGTACGGTAGTGGTTGTGGCCCCCGTGGCCGTAGACGGTGTGGTGGTATTTGTTGTCGGCATCGTGACGGTGCGCGAAACGCCTGACTCTCACGTGATCCGGCGTGCGTGATGAATTCGTCCACGTTTACCGCCGGTACGACTCCCCCTTTTTCTACTTGGACTCGTCCGAAACTTTGTACTTGTCTTCCCTTAATTCCGAGGAAATGGACTCGTCCGACTCTCCGAGGCGTCAAAAATGAATGCGAATAAAGATATTTTACGATTCATCTCACCCTCCGCGGGTTTCTCCGTCTTGTATCGGTGCCGTCCTCTCGATCCGTCGCTACTCCACGCCGAATTTCGTAGGATTTTGTCTACTGACACACCTGTTGCCGCTGGTGAACGCCGGCCTCCATGCCACGTGTCGTTCCCTTGCTTGTGCGTGACTTCGTCTCGAATCCTCGTCGCCAATTTGTTATGTCCGAACGGGGAGATGGATGCGGGAAAAGAGAGACACTCGATGCACACTTTTCCACACAGTACTATTTATTTCGTGGTATGACGATTAGACACTTCGTTTCGTCGAGTGTGTGCCTCGCACGGCAGCCGGGGGAGAAGTGTCGCTTCGCGGAGCAAACGATAAGAGGTCGGTAATATTTCGTTCGCGGTTACCGCCGCTACAGAACTTAATAAACTGAGCGCCAATTATTTATTGGACTTGAAACACAGCTATCGTTGGAACATTAATATTTTTCGCAATAATATTTTTACAGTTTTTTAAATAATTAAATCGTGTAGATTTAATTCTGGGGAGGGAAGGGTATTAATGTTCCAACGATAGCTGTGTTTCAAGTCGGACAAATAATCAGTTTATTAAGTTGGAATATATGTATATACGTATATACATTTTAATTCGTTACTTCTGTAACTTTTAATTCTTTATTTGGGCACCACGTACCGCGTTTGACTCGTATCGCCGTCTATTAATTTATTGACATTTTCACGGGTCTAATGATATATTTATATTCAAGAAATTATATTTTTTACATTTTTTGGAAATTTTATTGTTATTTTAAAATTAAAATTATTTATATATTTTTTTAAATTTTATTTTAATTTAATTTTTTTATGTGGGGGCTTTTTGCCCTCCACACACCCCCCCCTCCCAGGCTTTACCCTTGGACCCCACCGAGGGCTTTACTCCTGGCCCCCACCAGGGCTTTGTCTCTGGACCCCACATCACTCTCTTTTTCTTTTTTTATTTAACTACACGCGCGTATAAACTGTATGAATGGAACATCAAACGCATACACTCTACAGGCATTCAAAAGTCGAACATTTCCGTAAAGAGGTGTTGTGAAAAATATCGTGTGCACCTCGAGTCGAAAGCTTTTTCAGACTCGTGCGATTTGCCGCCCGAGCCAAAGGCTCGGGCAACAAACTTCATATTCGTCTGAAAAACGCTACTTTCGCCCCTTAGTGCACAATATACTATTCTTAAAGACAACCGTTACTTACTAAAAGAAAAAAAGTAAATTGAGTAATCGCTTTTTTAAACAGTAGAATTGATATCTTTCTGTGTATGCATGTATGTACACACGTATGTACATACGTAAGCACAAACAATTTTTCTATGCTGTTAGAAAATTTTATTTTTATTTAAAAAAGGCGAGAAACTATCATCGCTCAGAACGGGGGTCCAGCGTTACGCGCCGCTCGTGCGTAGCAGAGAGAAACCTGAGAGCGGCCACCGGGATTATTCCGTTCCAGCGGACGTATACTGACGCGTGCCTGAGAAAGTGGACGTCAACTACGTCGTTACGCTCGGTAACGGTACACACATGGTTCGTGTCCGTGCTATGGTTCGTGTCCGAACTACTCAGATGGAGGGGATATGCAATGCTGGTCGCGCAAGCTCCTCTTCTGTCCGTGTACGCTCGGCAATCGGCAAGCTTCGAGCGGGGAGAGAAGGACAGACATACGATATGCTGTCTTCTTCTCTCTTGAGCTGTGACGTTGCCGGCGCGGCGTTGCCGTTAGCACGCGCCGGCTATACCACAGTAGATAAAACAGTGACAGATCTACCCCGGGAGCTCCGAGGGGGGAGCGGGGCGGGGGGAAGGACTCGAGGGCGAGGGGTCTGCCGGGGGGGGACGACTCGTTAGTGAGGGGAAAGGGGGAGAGGGGGAAGACGACTCGTTGGTGAGGGGGAGCGGGGGGGGGGGTCGGCGAGCGTGTCAAGACATGTTTATTAAAAATTAATAAACATATCGTATTGACAAGGGGCACCGCCAAGGGGGGGGTGTCGTCACTTTATCGGCGCGGGGGTATTACAAAGGCGCCGTTCGGCTGCTGGAATTTCATCGGTGAGATCATTGCGGAGTCCTCTTCATGTTTTTTTTTTTCTAGGAAGAGCCGCTGTCTCTCTCGCTCCCATCCCCCCCGTTCACGTTATCTCTTTTTCGCGCGCGGTCTCTCTCTCGCTCTTACATTATTAATTTTTAGGTAAAAAAAAAACACACCTTAATCTCGACGAGGGAGGGCTCCATGGCCGCGGCCCACCGACATCCGTCTGAATGCTGCCGATAGTGCCTCCCGTGGATTTTGGCGGCCAGGGCGGTTGACGGGAGGAGGAGGAGAACCCGCGATGTGCACAATTCGAACCACGTCGAACACCAGCTCGTCCGCCAATCTCTCGTCCTCTGGCGTTGGGCGATACACGAGACCCTGCGCGAGGGAATCGGCGTAAGATTGCGCCCGCCCGCGTCCGAGAGCCGGGAGGACGAGAGCGTTCCTCAGCGCTCGCCCGCGTGAAATCACGGGTGGCGTGCCCACTTGAGCTGTTGGGAGCAAGGGCGCGGGTGGCTGACGCGGGGGAGCAGCGGACCTCTCCTCTCGAATGTCACTTATTTGTGTCCGCCCGCGTCCGACAGCCGGGAGGCCGAGAGCGTTCCTCAGCGCTCGCCCGCGTGAAATCCCGGGTGGCGTGCCCACCTGAGCTGTTGGGAGCCGGGGCGCGGGTGGCTGACGCGGGGGAGCAGCGGACCTCTCTTCTTCACTATCACTATCACTATCACTACTGTCCTCTAAATTGTCAATATCGATATCGGAATTAAAAAATTCCCCGATACTAACGTTTAACACACGCCGCCCGCGGGGGAAAAGCCGGCCGCGTCCAACACCGACCGTCCGCGGGATACGCGGGAAACGCGGGAGACGCGGGAGAGCAGCGGGCCTCTCCTCCTGATCACCAGCACCAACAAAGTCCTCGAAATCAAAATCGTTAGGATCGTTTAAAATTTCACTGATTTTTACGTATTTCGCGTTATACGGAGGAAGATCGTATGGAGGCATTACAAAAAATAATTTTAAAAATCACAAAAAATGCGGACTCGTCGCGCACTGCTCTGCGACTGCAGTCAGAATGCCACTTTTTTTCCGTCGTGAGTAGTGATGTCAATAAGAGTTCTAGGCGAGGATCTCAGGGGGGATAGTATTATAAACAGATGTCATTTCACACTACAAAAGCGAGCGTCGCCGGAGCATGGCTTCATAGTTTACGATAGGACGGCTCGAGTGTTTCGAGTCGAACGTCGCATATACTGCTCGAATGATAATGCGTGTGAAGAAATTAAGTCATGATTTATATTTTAAAAAATACATTTTTTTATTCTTCTTCTTTTACATATTTTTTGTTTTTACGTACTACGGTAGCGCACTAAAAAATAAAGAGAAACAATGAAAAACGCCGGAAAAAAAAGTTGGCCTGGGAGTCTCTCGGAGACCCCCGCTGTGCATGTATACCGCCGCAATGTCCTTTTCAGACATGTCTTTTAGGGCAATTTATTGAGGTTTTTTTGGTGAACATGTGGGTCACAGGTTCATTGGATCACGTTTTTTGCGGCGCCATTCGATTATGACGTTGCGCGTTATTTCTTTTTTTCCTTCTTTTTTTCGTCTTCCTCTCGAAAAAGGACCGTCTTCTCGTTCGCGTTCTCTCTCGCGCGCAGTCTCTCTCGAAAAGGACCATCCTCTCGTTTGCGTTCTCTCTCGCGCGCGTTCTCTCTCGCTCCCGTCCCACGTTCGCGTTGTCTCTCGCGCGCAGTCTCTCTCGAAAAGGACCGTCCTCTCGTTTGCGTTCTCTCTCGCGCGCTCGCTCCCGGCCCCCCGTTCGCGCGTTTCTTTTCATTATAATAAATAATTGAGAGAAGGAAAGATAATTTTAGATACAGTGATATGCATTTTAATATATATATACATTTATTTCTCATGTAATGCATCATGTACAATATTATCTGCAGCATACGCCAACAGTTCACAATCAATAATTGAATTCTTATCATAAAATTCACGCAAGATTCTAACTGCATTACATTTATCGGTGATACAATTTTGACGTAAAATGATTACAAATTGTTTAAATTTTTCACTTACGCCATGAACATTTTGGCACAGTTGAAAATACACATTCTCGACGCAATGTTCTAGTTCGAACAAGAAGAGTACGGTTGACGGTTTCATGTACAAGCTGGTGTCGCACGAGGCCAATTTTACAATATCTGCGTCGCGTATTTTAACGAGTTCCAGATCTCGAAACGCTAGCGATGATGGTCCTGCATGCGATGGTGACTGCACGAGTTGCTGAATATCCGCACGTCTTTCGATGAACGTCACCCACGTTGCATGAGGCAGAATTATCCGATTGCCTCGGTTATCGCCAATATGTATATCCACAGAGGACATAGGTCCCACGTTGATCCCAATATCCAAATATTTATAAGCTGTTGCTGTCAATGCGTATCGTCTGCCTAGTATACGAACCGCGCGACGCTCCAACGAAATGCTATAGAAAAAAATAATGAGATTACTTTCAAAATAATACAATTCGCAAAAAAGATATAAAAAAATATAAAGCTCTATAAATTATACAAAACTTACTTGTTTTCACACGTTGGAGTTTCAACATCGGGAATCGGCACGTAATAATTCATACGTCTACTGCCACTGCTGTTACCGCCGTTGCTTCCTTCAGCGGAATACATTCTTTCTCTCGGTTATGAGAAGTGAACACCGTTCGCACAAGCAGTCGATACGAGACTAGTCGTATAAAATTAATCGAATATACGCGGCAACTTACAAAACTATGATGAAGGAGGGGAAGATTAATGTTTCTGGAACGCCCAATTAGCGCTCTGAATTTTAGGAGAGGGGATTAAGGTAAGATGTTTTTTTCTTTATTAAGACGTATATCCCCCCTCCCCCTCCACATGACATCAACCGCGAAACATGTTCAAACATGTTCGTCTAAAACTGATACCCCCTTCGAAGCTATCGAGTTAGAATTCGTCACGATACCTACTTATTCTTTAATTTTTGTACACTATCGACTAATGGGGGAAAGGAAATAAAACATTGTAAAATTTACACATACATATAAAATTTATTTTTTAAAAAGATGACAATTCTTTCTGGCGTTTCGACCACCAGTTAAATATTTTTAATACATTTTGCAACGCGCAATTCTTAACGTGTTTTCCACATCGCATAGTATTGGTAGCATCTAGAATATTTAAAGATTCGATATCTTCGTAATCCGCATCCAGAGTCTCGATGTTTAGGTTTCTCGCTTTATTCTCAAGCAGATCCACCAGCCATTCTCGTTTCTGGCATCCCTTGACGTACACGAGAGTCGGCATCTTGTCGTCATCGTCGTCGTCGTCGTCATCGTTGTCGTCCTTTTCCTCACCGAGCACGGCCGATGTAATTAAACGCTTCACCTTGCTGTACGGCACGTTTCCGTCTTCCCATCGTAATCCATGGTGATTGCGAATCAACCAGGAAGCGCACGATTTGTCGGATTTTGTGAGGAGATTCCACGGCATGGGGCATGTAAAGATGTAATGCGCCAGAACGGCCCCGTTTTTCAGCACCGCCGCCTCCTTTACGACAAATTTCATCCCGACGACGAAACCTTGCAGGTCGACGAACGTTGGTGCGGACATGAAGAGATATCTCTCTTTCTTCGATGCGTGAATCGAGAGGAATGACGCGCGTTTCGCGACACTCTGATTTTTATATCCTGCTCCCCTTTTTCCCCTCGCATAAATTTGTATCGGAGGTTAAAGAGAGACAAAATTTTCGTCGACGTTGCCGCGAACACTCAGACTATTTTGCGCACTACGTTGGTCAACGGATTGTACTCGATCACGCGATCGTGTATGATGAGACAGTACGCGGAGGTATTCGGCGGTACGTTCTCCATGCAATCGAATTCTAGTCTGACATCCACGGTGGCGTTTTTGACGGATTCGTTTTGTCGAGAGCAATCGATGATCACGAACGGGCCGTTACGTAGAAAAGTCGAAACGGTGAGACTCGGCTCGAGATATTCGTATCCGTAATAGCCCTTGCAGAAACGCGCGTACATATCGTACAGAATCGCCCATCTGTGTTTACCAAAGTCCAAATTCAAATCGTCGTACGGATAGACTTCCGAGTTTAGGTAGAGTTTCACGTTGGTCAATTTGCAGTCGTCGAATCGGCTCGTGTCCGCGGACATGACGTTCTTCCGACCCGTTTGCAGAGCGAAGACGACGTATCGCGGTTTCTCGAGCTGAGTCGCGGTTTTAATGGCCCACGAGTGCTTGGTCGTGTTCTGCAACAGGGGATACTCGTACAGATCCCACGAACGGAAACCCATACTTAGATATCGTCCGTTTTCCAAGGTGCGCAGCATCGACAGCTTGTTGACCTCGCTCAATACCACGTGAGGCATTCGCCACTGTATCTTGACTAGTTTGACAGTAGGCTCCAACGCGAGACTTCCCATCAGACAATTGTTGTCGGTGCGCGATCGTATCAAGATTAATTCGTGACGAGCGTTGATCACCACGCGTTTGTAATCCTCGCAAAATCCCAGTAACAGGTTGAGCGGTACGCAGAAATTGAAGTATCCGTTCGCGTTATTATGCGGTTCCCAGCCCGCGTTTCGCAGGATCACGCTTCTGTCGGACGATACCGTTACGTAGTTCTTGAGCGTGCTGGTTATTCCTACGTTTCTGCAATGATCAATCTCCACACCGTCGAGCTCGTATCGAATTTCATCGAACATGAACGCGACGCAATTATTCCCCAATACCACGTCATCGGCTTGGCCGGCTGCTCTGGTCACCGTCAATGTTCCTTCGACGTAGAGAAAACTTTCGCACGGCAACGTATACAGATCCTGCTGTTGTATGGGTATTCGTATCTCGTCGCTATACTCGAACGTTGTGTTGGCGTACGGGTTGTACGTGTGAGTCTCGATCTTGACGATGCGATCGTCAAAGACCGGCTCGCCTCCGATGTTAAGAATTTCAGTCATCGTTCAGATGTTTCGTACCGCGAATCCCAGAGATTGTAAAAATTTAACGTTCGATGCGTTGAGCTTCTTTCTCGTCTCTGTTTTCGTCTCAGTTTTAACGCTACCGAATGTCGATTTGATGATATCGTCGATCGTCGCAGTCGTAAAGATATTCTTATTTGTCGCGTGCTCCGAGTCGTTCAACACGAGCATGTCACACGTCGCGCGTTATCGCTGTAGCCGTCGTACGTGCAATCTGACGGTGATCTCTTCTCCTCGAAAATCGAGCAATCGTCCGTCTTGATCCGTGACGCGTATCGTTAGATCCGTAACGCTTCGCGCGATGATCGGCAGATAAATGATCTGCGCCGGCGTTTCCGATATCTTATATCCCGGTGGTACGCTCGGTGAAAATTCGTGTATCGTGTGAACACGTTTGCCGTTGCTGTACGCACCCGCGGTTACGTTACACTCCACGCGGATAATGTTTACGTTGATAATATTAATCGACGCGTCCGACTCGTGCCACTGTCTCGGCTGCAATATACGCTTCGACGAGAATCCCAGCAGCGATCCAACGTTGTTCGGTTTGTTAAAGTTCACTCTGAAAGCGCACTTGATCTCGCTCTTCATCGTATTGTAATTTGCGCGGAGCACTATCGGGTATTCCGCGGCCTCGTCTTCGTAGCCGTTCGCGCGAGCGGTCGCCTCTCGCGCGATATTCGCGACCGACGTACGATCATCGTTGGAACGATTTACGCGTCGCGGGCGTTTTCGTGAAATTTCGCGTTTCAAAAACTCATTTATGGCTCGTATCTCGTACGATCCCTCGGGAATCGTAATTTCCGTGTCATCCTCGTCGAAATAAAATTTATTGTTCGAAGAATTCACGTTCGGAATCGTGTGATAAGTCTCAAAGCACGTTAGACCGAGTTCGTAGTCACCGTCGCTCAGATCCACGGCGGGAAAATAGTGCTCCGCGAGGATGCTGCTCTTCCCGGTCAGCGTGAACGTTATAGACATGTCGGCGGAAACCGTTAACGAATACTGAGTCACCACGGCGCACCGTCGGGCTTTAAATTTGCGTCGATCGTCCGGAGAAATCGCAGGCACAATTGTCCACAAATGTTCTGATCGTATCGCTGATAAGACGTGCAATTGTACTCGATCTTCGTCACGCTCGGCCCGAAATATCGCACCAATTCTTTCGGTGGTCGAAGATTGCCGAAGCTGTCGAAATATACGACTCGATCTTCCCTCTTCGCGTACGCTACCCAATGAGTACCGGGACCCGCTGCGTCGTCCAAATTCACGATACCGCTCTCGTTTCGACGTACACCGCCGATCGGTAACGAATCACGCATGAAGACACCTCTGAAGAACGGTACGCGCATACGCCTTGCCAATCGATTCAATTGTACGTTAGTCGTAATACCCGCGGGCATATTTAACGTCTTTTTGACGTTTTTTTTTTTATTTTCGACGCTACTCCTCGCCCGCGTTTGTGCGGGCCGAGATACAACCCTCGTCCGTATTTGTACGGAGCGAGATAAAGTCCGCGACCTTCCGCGGCGCGATTGTGACGTTGCATCTCTTCCAGCTGACGCCGCGCGGCTTTGTTATCGTTCACGGCCTTTACGACTCCCGCCGCTCCGCCGGCCAGAGAGCCGAGAACTCCCAACAACGGTAGAATCGGCAATACGCCGCCTCGTTTCGCTGTCGGAAGTATCCGTTTTTTCGTTAGATTTTTTTTCTTCGCAGTTTTCGATTTTTTCGTTTTCAAACCCATTCCGAGCTTCGTCTTAGCCTTCATGGTCGCCCAAACGGCTGTAGCGGCAGCTCTCTCTCCGAGAGTCGAATCTCTCGCGGTAATGCGTTTTCGCGCTTCCGCAGCGAGTATCTCGTCCGCCGCGTGTCTCTCGGTGAGATCGCGGTTACGCGAATAGGCTATGTCGTGCTCGCGACACGCCGCGTCCAATGGATTAATACCTTGATCGCCTCTCGCCAATCGTTCTTGTAAACGAGTTCCCGGACCGCAAAATTGATAGCTGGGAATGTGTAATTCGAACGGAAGTGCGTTTATCGCGCGATTTAACAGGCCTCCACCATTTTTTTTCGTTGACATTCGCCGCAATCCTTTATCATTGGCGCGGGACCGTCGATGTGCGTTCGCTGCCACGGTCGATTGTAATGTTCGTAACAGCGACGATATGTCTGAACCTCCAAATCCGCCTTTAAATGTTCCGGAAGCTTGTCCCACACGTAGTGGACGTGATCGCCGCACGTTTGCAGCAGAACGGCTTTCGGCACAAATTGCAGCTGTTCGGCGCTCAAGTCGCGAATATCGGAAGATCTCGACAGTAGGACGAACATTTTTGCTACTGAGCGATTCGCGGTTCCGCTCGCCTATAAATAGGCGTTCGAGTCAGCCAGAAAGTCGGCAGTGTGGAAAGAAATGAGATTCGTGCGACAACCGTTGGCGATTCGCGTGACGAATTGCGACGACAGATCACGGTCGATGGGGGGCAACGTGGAGAAACGCAAGCACGGTACGATGTTACCGACTACTATACGCGCGATCATTTGCGGCCCTTCGAATTGCGGTAAAACCAACGTTCTGATCAGCTTGCTGGAAAGTCCGCACGGTGTACGTTTCGAAAACGTGTACGTGTACTCGAAATCGCTGCAACAGCCGAAATATCGATATTTGGAGAATTTGTTGACATCGATCGACGAAATCGGCTATTTTACGTTCTCCAATAACAGTGACGTCATTCCACCGAGCGACGCACGTCCAAACTCGATCTTCGTCTTCGATGACGTGGCGTGCGATAAGCAAGACGCTGTGAGAGAGTATTTCTCAATGGGCAGGCACTCGAGCGTCGACTCCTTCTATCTCTGTCAGACGTACGCGAGAATACCTAAACATCTGATACGGGACAACGCGAATCTGCTGATCCTGTTCAAACAGGATGGTACCAATTTGAAACACGTGTACAACGATCACGTGAATACCGACATGTCGTACGATAAATTTTGCTCGTTGTGCCACGATTGTTGGCAACAAAAGTACGGATTCGTAGTGATAGACAAGGACAGCGCGCTTTCGAACGGCCGATACAGAAAAGGATTTAACGTGTTCGCGATACCGTAAAAGCGATCAGTCGTTGCCGATACCTCGTCGGAGGTGAAACATTAGCGTTATTACAGAGAGAGAGATCGACACTCTGCTTTTTTTTCCGCGATGGCTGCGATCGACGAAAGCGAGACGATTCGCGAACGCGAGAAGGTCGTGAAAGAGATTGCAAAGACGAGTAATTCGATTCGCAAGAAACTTCGCGCTTTGAAGACCGGTAAGATCGAGAAGGACATTGAGTTGGACACGCACTTTAAACCTCTCATCGGGCCGTTGAAAAAGATCGTTGACAACTCGAGCTTGATCGCGGTGAAAAAAGAGGAGCCGACGGAGAGCGACGCTGACGCGAAAATCGAACCGCTATCCGTTCAACAGCGCGGGGAGGAGGAGGAGGATGTTACACCGAAAAGAAAGAAGAAACGATCAGACTCCTGGCCGGATCTGTCATCGACACCGTGTAAATCTGATCAATCGAAACGACCGATAACCTCTACACCGATAACCTCTACACCGACGCGAACCGTGCAACGTACAAGTCCCGAATTTCTTGAAACCGCGAATGTTTTCGAAACCACGGACGACTCGATCAGGACGACCGTTCATAATCGGTTGCAAACGTCGGAGGGTCGAAAATGGTTTATAGAATCGTTGGAAGATCACTTGGGTCCACTGAGCCGAATTTACATCGCAGATGTTTTGGGCGCCTGTCCATCGATGGACATAGCGTACGGCGTTTATCTCGGCAATAATAAATTGATGCTCGGTAATAAAAGTTTTGACGTGGACAAAGCGGATAACATTTATATCGACGGCGTACGATACGCCGGCACACCCGGTATTTACGAGTTGATCTTCAAAAAAATACCCGATGACGCGATCTACACGGAGGACGATAAGATCAAGTACAGGAGCATATTGTTGGCAACGAGTGCTCATAAATACAAGCACGATCCTCTCGGGCGACTAAAGGGCAACGTGGGATTCAAGTATCGATTTGTAATCTCACCGTTGATGTCTACCGAATCCAAGAAGAAAAAATCTGGAAAGGGATTATCCATGCCTCGCGCGATGACGCTAACCGACAATAAGATCGACTACGTGCACTGGGACGACCCCAACGAGCTGGTGGATCGTCTGCGATTGCTCGACGCTTCGCGTCAAGCTGGCAACAATGCCCACGACAACGAGATCATGTCGATCATCGAGGAACTTCGCGAAGCCGGGCTTATTATAAATTAAACCATGCGACGGCGATCCGTTCAATCAGCGTCGAAATGCCGATCAACAAATTTGGATTGTTCGAGCACAGCGGAGACGCGACGAACGCCATTTCGTACCATCGGTGGAGCGGATTAATGAGAAATTTCGTGCGCAATAACGCTCTGTGTCGCGCCGCCACGGACTTTGACGCAAAGTCGCGCAAGATTCGTCGCGTAGCGCAACCTGAGACTGACGGTGACGCGGTTAACAAACTGTACGTTGATCAATTCTTTAAAATATTGAACAATCAACGAAAAGAATCAGACGAGAAGCTGACTGCGTTCGAGAAAGATCTGCAAGCGTTACGGACTGCGATAAACAAGCTTCGCCATTCGACTACCGTTGAATCGGACGCGACAACGAACAAGAATGGACAAACGGTTCAGCAGAAACGACTATCGAAAGGCGTCGAGTGAAGAGAAGCAACGGTTCATTAACGACGACGAGGAACGGCAACGAACGACTCGAGAACGGTTGTCGGACGGCTGCCTAGCGGTTCGAGAACGCTTGTCGGACGGTTGTCAAACGGTTCAAAAACAGCGTAAAATGTTTGAAATATGTGATACATATACAGTATATAATAAAAAATATTAAATACTAAATACATGTGCGATATCCTTATTAATATCCCTTCTCATATATAATACGATATTTACTCGAGGACTATTTCTTACATACATACATATATGTTATACTACATACATTACATACATACATACATTTTATTACATGTATTGCATACATTACGTACATACATGCATACATACATTATATTACATACATACATGAATCTTTACTGTTCCTTATTATAATAACTACTATGATAAAGGTATGCGATAATGTCCCCACGGCAACGTATCGGTCGAATCCGGCACGATATATCGCTTATCGTCGTACGGATTAAGAGCGATTTTCGTCTCGCTAATAGTATACACTTCGTGCATTTTCGATCTTATACACGACTGCGGTCGAGTCATTTCAATCTCATCGTTCAGACACCGCGTGTAGTCGTCGAATGTGATGGTACGCGCGATGACGTTGCTTTTAACACCTTTCGCTTTTTTACAGTCTTTTTTGCCACCGACTCGCAAGGCGTACATTTTTGCCCTAAGTCCAACGAATTCAGTCATAATGACCCCGTTGTTTTCATCTTTCATCAGGCCCGGCACTTTTTTATTGACGAGAGGCATATCATAAGCGTTATCTACCGCATAGTCACTTGTGTCGAACCTGACTATATCATGTTTCATGTTCTCGTACGCGTCGTCGCACTTGATATGATAAATCAAACTGTCCGTGTCGGTATACATGATTCTACACGAGTCGCAGTACAAGGGAGACATGTATTCGTGGTGAAATTCGTATAGGCACACCTTCGACAAGTCGAGGATGCACATGCCGACGTAGATCGGTTTGTCGAATTTCACCTCGAGTTTGCGCAGTTCGATGACTACCAGATTTTCTGAAAACACGCTACTGCTGTGAAAATTCGGTCGCGCGATCATTGCCTCTGCACCGTATCTACCCTTCCACTTCGTCACTAATTTTACATCGACGTGATTTCGTACATTCTCCATTGTTTTCCCAAAAACAGCGTTATTCATTAATTTATATAACGTTTTTTCGAACTCATTTTTGGCTTGTGTTCTGAATTTTGTATTGAGTTCGATGTAAGAGCGGAGCCACTCAGATTGAGCGAATTGTAATACGCAATGTATTTTAGTGATGCAAATGCCATAGCGCGTGCACTGTTGCAGATTGCGATAATGGATGACATAACGCTTCTTATCGTGCAGCGTGGCGAGAATTTGTCCTGCCGTTTGCCGGGCGGTTTATCGCGCATCGGACAGAACGGTAGGTCAGTGTGCGCGTCGTGTTTATCCTGCGGATACTCAAGATCGACTTCGAGAATATAGCCCGTAGGCGAATCCAAAGCGATCGCGTTAACGTCGAAATTTGACGCGTCTTTGACCCATCGAAACTCCGCGTAGGGCAGTGGCTTACACATCGCCCAGCCGTATAAGTTGTTGACATCGAAGTACATTAGGTACGATGACGGTTTCGATGAATCGTATGACTCCATATACTTGTTGTTGGCCTTCGCGTATCTGCCGGAACATTGACTCAGGCCGCCGCGTATATCACGTTCGATAAACATGACCATGTCAACGTCGGTCAGTAGTTCAAAATTGATACATGTATGTTTCAACATCGCGTCCCACGTAAAGCCTGGTAAAGTGTAGTAGTACGCAGGATCAAGTCCGTAACTCGCGACGCAGCTATCGCGGAAATTTTCGAACACGTCGGCCAACAGCAAGACATCGGTTTTCAGGTATAGATCGCTGTATTCGCCCAGAGTTCGAATGGAGAATCGCTGCCATACGTTCGCGGCGTGCGCGTAATCGCTCTCGGATACGGTGTCACCGGTCAAGAAACTGCAAAATGAATTGCGCGGCGGTAAACACGTATCCTCCAGCTTTTCGACGCTGTCCACGTATTCGTATGGAAAGACACTGTTAAGAAATTGAGGTTTAGCAGAGAGGACTTTATTTTCTAATAACACTAAAGAGTTTATTTACGACCTTATTACATGACTGTCCGTCTTGAATTCGTAAGCAACGGTTCAAGCCGGAGTGCTCGACGCGAGAGCCTCGCATATTTCGGTGGCCCTCGCAGTCACGTGATACTCACGTACATACTGTGAGAGGGGAGACTTACAGTGTGTCTCCTAAGTGAATACAGGCAAATGTATACTATATTTCAACTCGCCTCCTTACATTTGTACTGTATTCTTTAGTTACTTATCTTAAATTACATTCAATTGCTTTCTGTATTTTTCGAACTTCTCTTTACACAAAGCTTTAGTAAAAATATCCGCGACATTTTCAATTGAGCTGATTTTACAAACATCAATCAGTTTATCTTTTACACTGTCGTGTACAAAATGATAGTGTATTTCAATGTGTTTAGAATTTTTCGTAAAGTTACCATTTTTAGCAATATTTATTGCTCCTGAGTTATCTTCAAAAACTTTTATTGGTTCACTAACATTTATGCCGAATATTTTTACTAATTCTCTTACATATTTTATCTCGCTCACTGCTTCAGATAATGCTACATACTCTGCAAATGTCGAGGCTTTGGTTATACATTTTTGTTTTCTAGATTTCCAATCAACTACGTTTCCAAACATTTTTATTACATATCCTGACGTGGATTTTCGATCGATATTATCACCTGCCCAATCGGCATCAACATAGCAATCCATAATATCGCAGTCTTCATTTTTTTTGTAATGTAAGGTTAAGTCTTTTGTTGAGTACAGGTATTTCAAAATTTGCAATGCATATTTCCAATGCGTTTCGCTATAGCTATTTTGATATCTACTAAGATAATTAACGCTGAAACTTATATCTGGTCTCGTATTTGAACTAATGTATAACAAAGCACCTATTAAATTTCTATACTTTATACTTGACTCACAACTTTCAGCCTTTTCAAGTTTCAAGTTTGTCTCCATAGGAGTACTGTACATTCTACTATTTTGAACTTTATATTTATCAGCTAATGACTCTATGTATTTTTCTTGACTTAGAGTGAGTTCCCCTTTTAGATAATTGTAATTTATATTTAATCCAAGATACTCCTTTATTTCGCCTAAATCTTTCATCTTAAATCTATCTGATAATAACTTCTTTATTTTTTGTATTTTCTCTTTATCTCTTCCACAAATTAATAAATTATCCACATATATTAAAAGGTAAATAATATCTTCACCTTCTCCAAAGACATACAAACATAGTTCTACATTACTTTTCTTAAATCCTAATTTCGTAACATACTCATCGAAACACTCATACCAGTCCCTAGGACTTTCTCGCAATCCGTAAAGAGCTTTTAATAATTTATACACTCTATTTGTTCCATCCTCATACCCTTTAGGTTGATTAATATATACCTCCGTGGTCACTTTGCCATTTAAAAAGGCGGTCTCTACGTCCATTTGTTCAATGATTAAGCTATTTTGGCAACAATAAGAAAGTAAGATTTTTACTGTTTGATTTTTCGCGACTGGAGAGTATATATCATCAATTACATCAGTTTGTTGAAAACCTCTTACAACTAATCGAGCTTTATATCGGTTATCTGACTTCCTTGTATACACCCATTTCACGTCTAAGACTTTTTTACTCTCTATTCTATCTACTAATTTCCAAGTTTTGTTTTTACTTATGCATCTTATTTCTTGATCCATTGCTTCTTCCCAATTATTTTTATCGTTACTACTTATTGCCTCCTCAAACGTACTAGGCGTATCTACTCTACTAAAATTTACAAAAATACTATAATTTTCCGGTTCTGGGTACCTTACAGTATTTTTCCTCTCACGCGTTGACCTGCGAGGAGTTCTTTGTTCATTTTCATTTTCTTTTTCTTCTATTTTTTTATTTTCGGATTCATCATCGCTTTCAAAAACCTCATCCTCAATTTGTTCATCATCCATACTTACGTCGCTTTCATTATCGCTCTCACATTCGTCCATGCCAATGCATTTTACATCTTTTTCTATAATATCTACATGTCTAGTAACTACTATTTTATTATTTATTAATACTCTATAGCCTACTACACTATATCCTAATAAAATTCCTATATCTGCCTTCTTATCCCATTTTGATACTCTTTTTTGTTCGGGTATTCTTACGAAAACTCTACTACCATATAAACGTAAATTTTTTACATTTGGTCTTTTCCTAAAGAATATTTCGTAAGGTGTTTTTCTTTCTATCGTGTTCGCTAGAGTTCTATTTTTCAAGTATGTCGCCGCGCAAATTATTTTGGGCCAAAATCGTTTGTGTACATTTGCCTCTGTTAGTAAGCAGCGTGTCATATCCATTATTGATCTGTTAAATCGTTCCGCGGTACCGTTTAACTCATGTACGTACGCTGGGCAATTATTTAATCTAATGCCTTGTTCTTTTGCAAATGTATAGAAACGATTGTTTAAATATTCCTTTCCATTATCGCATCTTAAAGTTTTTACTTTCTTTTCAGTTATATTTTTACATTCCCTAACAAATCTAATTAAGCAATCAAAAACTTCGTCTTTAGTTTTAATGCAGTAAACTTTGGCAATCTTGCTGTAATCATCGATAAATGAAACGAAATATTTTTCTCCATTAAACCCGGTAGTTTTGAAAGGACCACATACATCGGTGTGTACAATTTCTAAAATATCTTTCGCCCTATGCCTATTATTTTCAAACGGTAAATTTCTCATTTTATTTTCTATACAAGTTTTACACTTCATCAATTCCGACTCAAACTCGTTTGGAATTCTTACTAGTAGCTGTTGTTTACTCAGCGTATTAAGATAACCGAAATTTATGTGACCTAACATTCTGTGCCACCTTTCCTTTTGACTCATATTGTTATTCCGCTCGGCACTGTTTACACAAGTCTCCTTCAATTTACTTTTCATTTTATAAACTCTATTCTCTTTGACCGCTACCGCTACGACTTTATTATTCTCATCAATAATCTTTGCAAACTTTCCTTTAGACATAATAGTATTTTTATCAGTTAATTTTCCGTAGCTTATTAAATTTGCATTCATATCTTTTGCGTAAAATACGTTTTTTATATTTACTTGATTTACTTTTCCAAACGCTTTAAAGTACGTTACTACATTTCCTATCTTGGTAGCTTTTACTGATCTATTATCACCTAAATAAATATTTACTGGCTCTTTTAGTTCTATACATTTTTCAAAATAATTTTCATTGATGACAATGTGATCGGAACACCCGCTATCAAGTAGCCACTTTATTTCGCAATTACGTAACCTGTTTGTTTCTTCGGTGTGTGCTGCGTACGCCGTTGTCGCTACCCAAGCGCTCGCGTCCATGCTGCTCTGCTCGCTCGTACTTGCTCCATGTTGACTACGTTGTCCTCATGGTGGAAATATACATTGTGTGCTCAGAACTCGTAAACCACGCCCCTTTTCAACGTGAATGTCACCGAAAAACACAGGGTGGGCAACTGTGAGAAACAAAATGTTTAGCGTTGGAAGTTTGGCACTACTGTACTAGTAGCGTCTCTCTTGCACGTGAATCGTGTGTGTATCTCGTACTCCTCTGTCGTCGTCTGTCTCTTTCAGGTAAAGTGTCTGTGTGTATTTTTAACCTCCACTTACTAGACAACGTTTGTTTAATTTTGAAAATTGATTTCAGGAGCTTGGAGAACGCAAAAATGGTGCGGTGTATTGTCAAAAATTGTAAAAACACCAATACAACATGTACTCCGGAGGAAGTCAGTTTCCACAAAATACCGGAAAACCAAATCATGCGTGAAGGATGGTACAAAAATATCGGAGAAGTTGTCCTTCCTTCCAATACGGTGAACGGTAAGTCTTAATAATAATAAATATAATGCTTTATATTGTTTGCTTATGTCTATGCTTATTTTATCAAATTATTTAATAAGAAATGAGAAATTAATAGTGATAAACTGCTGTTTTCATTTTGTTTTTAGGTAAATTTGATAGAAATTAATTTTTAAGAAAATATACATAAATAAACGTCAGTTAGCTAATTTGAAGGAACATTTTTTTTATTCAATTGACTTCGAGCGTTAGTTAAAAATGTTATAACATTAGTAATAACATTCATCCAGAAGTAAATTAAAGGTGATGTTGATACATCAACAAAATACATTACGATTTTTTGTTATTACAGCAAGAATTTGTTCAATGCACTTTACGCCAGAGTCATTTGTTCAGCCGAAGAGGAAGAGAGCTGCAGAAAAAATTTCAAAAAGGCGGAGTTTTTTGCCATCCGCTGTACCTACATTGCATCTGCAGCCATTAAATGAACAGTAAGTTAACAAGGAAAAATCAATATAGTCCTTTTGTAACCATAGCTCCATATCGTTAATAATATATAGTGCTATCATATGTTATTTATGAATTATTAGACGAGATATAACAATCATTTTCATTGCTCTGATATTTATTAAAATTACAAAGCTAGCAATTGTAGTCTTTCTGTAGTATGTATATGAAATTACAATAACTTTGTTCTTCTTTTAGAGCATCTCCTGAAGAAAATAATATGAAGGTGATACGGCGGGAGTTTCATTTGGTTTGCCCATCTACGAACACAAATACTCCGATACGATCTTCGACCCCAGTACCATCCCCCGTAGGAGTCACTGAGCACTTACAAGATTTAACATTAGTATCTACTAGGTATGTATTAAAATACAAGTACCACATTTTGAGGATATATCTTGTATTCAAGTTATTTTTTTCCACAATAAATAATGTAATTCCTACAGTTGTGTAATATACATTCGACTTAAGTGAGTCATTTAAAGATATTTTGATTCTTTTGAAATGCAATGTGCACAGGTTTTTTTCCATGTGTCATCACTATAAGTTCGGTGTACATTAATTGTAACATTATTTTCTATATGTTTTTTCAGTAATCGTTGCCAGGAACCAACTAACAGTGACAACGATGTTCAGGAAGTATCCTATGAACTGTTGCGCAGTGAGAGTTTTCCAACAAGGTTAGTAAAATTTATTCGTGATGTAACACACTCGTACGCATAGATGGAAAATTTTTAACAAATTTTTCAGCAAGTCCATTTCAATGCGTTGCACAATTTGTTTATATCTGTTAATTCTTGTTTAGTTTTAACAATACAATAATTAAGTTTTACAGTGACAAGTTAGGAAATTCTTTAATGACCTTATATATGTATATTTTGTAGATCCAAAAAGAAGAAGGTAGTACTACATAAGTGTAGTACAGTACGATCGAGGAGTAAATGGTTTACTTCGAAGACGAAAGTTCACGAGGCAGCATATAATAGTGAACAAGGAAGTCCACCATTGAAACGTCAACGTCGGTGAGTGAAATACTTTACTGCCTATTTATGGTGCAATATATGTAGTAATGATTAATTTGTAATTGCATTGATATTCATTATTTATCATCAGTTTAAAAAAAGTGACTTAAGTTTACGTTTTAAAAGCATAACAGTTGATGAAGCTTAGTAAAGTTGTGGAGGATTGTTTTGTAGCTTTTCATGGGGACAGTTTTTTAAAAGAAGAGTATGTCGTCAAAAAAGTGGTCACTCTTGTTAAGAACTCTGGATACAACGTCAATTGGGTACCCGAGGAGGTGTTAAAATGCCTTGTTAGAACTCGCACATACATTCGAGTTAAAGAAATTGGCAAAAAGACACACGCAAGAAAGGAAAAAAAAAGAAAAGATAAGAAATTAAAAAAAATGAACGTTCTTCCGACAAGAAGAAAATGTACATAAATAAAAGAAACTTGTTTAATATGATTGTTACCTTGTCTTTGTGTATATATTAAATAAACATTGTCTTTGTGTATATATTAAATAAACCTTAATCTTCTGTCAACTTTACTTTTAGAGATACCTTTTATTAATCCTTAACTCCTGCAAGTTCATTAATATACCTCGACCTGGTAGCAAATATGTGACAGTCAATATGCAATATCTTTGGCAGCTTCGGTTTTGCTGATAGACAAGCATTTTGCGTATCACATTCTGGACTGATAATATTGATTTTCTTATCCACTTGTTCCAATTCAACAGCTTGAATGAATTCGGTCTAAACATAGAAAAGAATGATTTTTTATTTAGTAAATATAACAGAAAGTACTAGAAGCCAGTTTATCACATTGATTAAGTTATCTAATAATTAGTTGTAAGTGAAGAAAAATTATTTAAAAAGTATTATTAATTATATAAATTAATCACAAAACAATCGTGAAAACAAGTAAATAAAAAAAAATTTAACGTACACATGTAATATGAATAATGCAAGCCTACATTCGAAGAGGAAGCTACCGAGACATTGTGGATCATCTATGATGAATAATTTACAATGTCTTTAATAAACAATAGTCTTTATAAAAAAAAATAGTCTTTATTTAAAAAAAATAGATATGAAAAATTAATCGACAGTATATTAAAATAAATCTTTTTTTCCTGTTTTTTACTTTCATTATTATATAAATTTATTGCATATTATATTTATTACTGTTACGAATAATGGCCAAATATTTTAGTTTTAATTAAAAAAAACATCTTACCTTTATTTTACACGAAATTAAAATCACAGGAAGAGGGTCGAATTCTGCATCGTAACAACACAAAATACCCACTATTCTAGGGATATTTTGTTGATGGAAGCCTGTGTTTTTCGGCGACAAGAAAAGAGAGAGCCGGGAGATTTTAGAAAAAGACAGACCAATACTGAGCACACCATGTATATTTCCACCATGGTTGTCCTCTGCCACGTCCTCTGCCATAGCCTCTTGCGGTTCTGCCTCGTCCCCGACCTCGTGTTGAACCTCGCCACGATCCGTCGTTGCGTCCCGCTTGGCCGCCGTCTTGACACTCTCGTGCGAAATGTCCTTTTCTTCCGCATTTGTGGCATCCATCCTTGTTCGCTGTAAATGCGTTTGCTGTTTTCTCACTATGATCCTTTTGATTCTTCATTTCAGCTAGCTTGATTTTATTTCTTATGTACTCAGCAGTTTGGTCTTCCTCTTTTAGTGTATCGATTAAGTCACCTATATAACTATATGACTCTGGCAACGTGTTGATCATATAGTTTAATTATTCTTTTTCACTTATATTTGCACCCGCGCTCCTTAGATCATTAACCGTCTTCTCGAACTCACTGAAAAATGTCTCAGTATCGCTGTAATTGTTTAATCTCATTTTTTCCAATCGGTTTCTGCACACGATCTGTAGCGCCGTTGACTCCTTCAAATACATACTGTCTAACTTTTTCATTACTTTGTAGGCTGTTTCTTCCTCGCACACGAATTCTAGCTGCTTGTTCGAAATTGCACTATATATGTAGTTTATTGCCTTTAATTCTTTTTCGTCCCAATCTTCTTTGTCTGTAGCTACTTTTTGTCTTGTTATTACCAGGTCGCATTTCTTGAATTTCAGGTACATAATAATCCTCTTTTTCCACATACCATACTCCTGTCCATCGAACACTGGTATCGTAATCTCACACTTGCCCGCCATTTTCTCTTCTGGTTCAATCTCGAACGTTTCTTCGTGTTCGGATTTTACCAACGCCGTCTTCTTTTGTCTCAAGCGTTCCTTCGTGCTTTCGACTCGTTTTCACTTCCGAACTTAACGCGGTATTTTATATTATACACAGGGCACGTGAGAATTACGGGACACTTTTGCTGCAACCACGCTCTGCTACCATGCTAAGAAATTGAGGTTTAGCAGAGAGGACTTTATTTTCTAATAACACTAAAGAGTTTATTTACGACCTTATTACATGACTGTCCGTCTTGAATTCGTAAGCAACGGTTCAAGCCGGAGTGCTCGACGCGAGAGCCTCGCATATTTCGGTGGCCCTCGCAGTCACGTGATACTCACGTACATACTGTGAGAGGGGAGACTTACAGTGTGTCTCCTAAGTGAATACAGGCAAATGTATACTATATTTCAACAGACACCTTTTCGCGTGAATAATTCGAAATCGTCGTCGGATAACGCGGAAAATTTTGAATGTATAATTTTCAATTTATCTTTATCGAGGAAGGATGCCAATTTTGCGAGACTCGCGCTCAGAAATTTGTACGAGTCGATAAATCTTAATTTTATATCGCTTCGCAAATCAGATCTTTCCGCGGTGTCTTTCACGTGTTTAGTAAATGAGATGTACTTTTCTTTTGTTATAGGCAGTACATCGATTGAGCCTTCGAACGCGGCAGCTATCTCCTTGATAATAAAGTGCGCGTCATAGCCTGACAGATTGTGGAATATTACTGGGATGAAATGAGATTCCTTATAATTCAGATTGCACGTCGAGTGTGCTGGACCTCTGTAACGCTCGGTCAGGTAGCAATGATCGCGTACACGATTATCATCAGATGCGAACTGTTGTTCGCATATGTGACATTTCGTCGCGCTATGAAATGTCTCCCACTCGTCTCGCGTTAGGTCTACCATGCATACAATGTCGGACAAGACGTTCTTTACTCGATGCGCCAATCCTTTGAGTTCCTCGACGAACCACGCGACGCAGTCGTTATCGCGACGAAATCGATACGCTGATAACGTTTCATCATGCGAGCACTGTACGTAGTATGCTATACTACATACTCGATGATGTTGATAGGCGTATGACGCGTGTTCCGTCTCCGGTTGTGTCTTCTGCAGCACACACTCCAGATCGGCGTATACCACGAAGGGAAGTCGCTCTTTCCTGCTGTGGTTCTTGAAGCACAGCCACTTGTTGTCTTCACTCGGTAGTTTGATAGCGCAATCGTTTACCTTTCGGCAGTCTACAGTGTGAGACTGCAACTTGTCGCTCGAACTAAAGTAGTGAAGACATCTGCAAAAAAAGAATCATAAAATATAAATTTTTTATACACAAAATATAAAAATGATATATATATTATTAAAAATATAAGTACTTACCGATCGCAAAAGTATTTTTTGTTCTTCTTCTTGCTCAATTGTGAGCTCACGAGACGGGATAGATCCTTAATCCACGCGAAATGTCCAACATTGTTGTCTCGCGGATCCTGCACGTACAGCAGATTCACATGTTTTTTAACACTCGTGCGATCGGTAAGCCGTATCGGGAAAACGTTTGAAGTCTTCTGTCCCTCGATGATATAGACATTGACGGATATATCGTTGAGTCGTTCGAACTGTTTAATTTGACTCAACGTCATTGGGAACTCAATGTTTTGTAAATTCAGTACCGTTGAATAATGCGGGTATAAAGATTCCCGTTCTGGATGTCTATCGGCTGGATGTAAGGCGGCGACCACTGACCATGCAAAACACGCATTGTCCATAGACAGCACATTGATCACAGCTCGCTTCACTTTAATGTCTTTAGGCAATTTCAAGTGACACCCCGCGCGCAAAAGATTGTATTTGTTGACGCTCACCGTCAAATTGAGGATTCGAGTCAACGCCCACCCACTGTCGCGTTCCTGGAACTCCTCGAGTTTCGCTAGTGTGGGCTCGATAACGTGCAGCTCATACCAATCACGCAAGTGCGATGTATCACAGAGTTCTATGTTATTTGTACATATACTCTTATTGGCACGTTTATCACCCGCCACAAACTCCCCGTTGAACGCGGTGTTCACTTTGACACAGTTATGTGTTTTTATAATGTCTCGTACTCGCTTGCACACTACGCTGCAGGCGTCTTCCAAAAACTGTCGCGGTTCTATATGGTCTGTATTAATTACCGCACCGGTCATTATTCGCGTTTCGAAACCGGCGTCAATTTCTCGCCATACGAGTTCTGCCGCGCGCGTGTCGCCACTGGTGCCTGCATTCGCATAATTACCACCGCTATGGATAAATTGTCTTTTCAATCGCGACTTCACACCCTCGAGTCGCACGATTCGGGCAACCAACGATTGTCTCTGCCCGATCGTTGGATTGTCGGAGAGCCGCTGACGTTTGGCACAACAGCGTGTCTCGAGCTGCTCGACGAATTCCGCGCATTGCAGTGTCCATGTGAAATATTGACCCACGGTAGCTACTTGGTCGGATAGCTCCAATAGATCGCGTTCGGTTTGCTCGAATTGATCCATGTTTCATCACTTTCGCACCAGTTCTTTTATTATATCACTTCACAGCACTTGCATGTGATAACGTGTTTAACCACACAATAAATCTCGATACTCTTTTTGACCGATGTATCGCTCTCAAATCGTATACTAATGCGGCTCGACGCGCTTCATCCCTCGTTATATACCCTTTGCCCTCTCTCTCGCTCCAATTGAATCTTGAAAGATCATTTCTTCCTTTGTCTTTTACGTACTGCGTCGTAAAAAATAGCGCGAAATTGTTTAGTCTACGAGATAACACCTCCCCCTTTTCCTCGAAAATGTTGTTTACGACGAACATGTTCCAACAGGTTCGATGCGTTATCGGATCGCTCATTGTCCCGATGACGTCATTTCTTCCTTTGTTTTTTTACGTACTGCGTCGTAAAAAATAGCGCGAAATTGTTTAGTCTATGAGATAACACCCCCTTTTCCTCGAAAATGTTGTTTACGACGAACATGTTCCAACAGGTTCGATGCGTTATCGGGATCGATCATCGTCCCGATGACGTCATTTCTTCCTTTGTTTTTTTACGTACTGCGTCGTAAAAAATAGCGCAAAATTGTTTAGTCTACGAGATAACACCTCCCTTTCCTCGAAAATGTTGTTTACGACGAACATGTTCCAACAGGTTCGATGCGTTATCGGATCGATCATCGTCCCGATGACGTCATTTCTTCCTTTGTTTTTTTACGTACTGCGTCGTAAAAAATAGCGCGAAATTGTTTAGTCTATGAGATAACACCCCCTTTTTCCTAGAAAAATGTTGTTTACGACGAACATGTCCCGACAGATTCGATGCGTCATGGACAAAACACGCTCCCTACGCAGTGCGCTATCGAGTTAGTCTTACCCATTGTACGCCGCCTAGCGGCGTCGTTGCGAACGAGACCCCCGCGACCCGACGGACCCCGCGGCGCAACCGCGGACCTCCACGCGGCCCCCGCGGACCCTCGCGGACCCCCACGCGGACCCGCGGCGCGACCGCAAACGCGAACGCGGACCCCCTCCCCCCGCGCGAACTAGCGGCGCATTCCAGCGGCGCGGGTGAGTCATCCCGGTGAGTCATCCAGGTGAGTCATCCCGGTGGTATGCCAAGGTCACCCCTTCCCCTTGTAATCCGATTCCCCTGTGTAACCCGATACCCCCCCTCCCCTTCACCCCCGCGAAATTCGATACCCCTGTGTAACCCGACACCCCCCCTCCCCTCACCCCCGCGTTATCTCCTTGTAATCTAATACCCCTGTGTAACCCGACACCTCCCCCTCCCCTCACCCCCGCGTTATCTCCTTGTAACCTAATACCCCTGTGTAACCCGATACCCCCTCTCCCCCTCACCCCCCCCGGGGGAATTCCGATACCCCCCTCCCTCACCCCCTCACCCCCCCGCGTAATCCGATACCCCCCTTCCTCACCCCCCCCTCGGAGCTTCCGGGTTAGAACCCGCCTTGTATAACTACTAAGAATATAAAATTAAAACAAAAATTCGATTTGCTTTTTATTTTAACTTTTCTTTGATAAAATATTATGTAACGATGCGCCCCTTACGCCAAGGCATCGTCCCCGGCCACCACCCGCCGAATGCCGCCCGACCGATCCTCCGTCGGGCAAGGACAGGGCGCGGTGCGCCTACAGCTTTTAATCTTTTGAAACGCAACGTGTGTGCGGGAAAGCCGCCGCACCGGTGCCTTCCCGCACGACGCCGACGAGCGCCGAAGCGAGCCGATCCTCGCCGAAGCAAGCACACGGGAGCGCGCCGCTCCCACCACCACGTCAGCGCCTGACGATCGGCCTCCCTCCTGCCAAGCTCACCGCGCCGAGCGGTATAAAAAGCCGGCGCGCTCGACAAAGAGACACTTCGTCTACGCTACAGCTTTCCGCTGCTCCTGGCGAAACCTACCCAAGCCTACCTTCCATATCCTAGGCGACGCGCAAAACGAGGTTCAGGGTGTGAGCCTCTACTGAGTGTTCTCAAAGTGTCTCCGAAACTCCATCGCATTTACTCCCGACAGCTACGGCACCGCGAGGTCGAGCTGCTCGGCCTCGTAGCGAGAGTTCTCACGACCGTAACCCCGGGACTCCGCAATCCAGGACATATCGCGCTCCCACCCACGGTCTCGGCCCTTATTCATACACCGCCCGAGGGCCCATTTCCTACCGCTGTAAATTAACGCGTTATTAATGTCCCGCGCTGCGCTAGATACGCGGTAAAATCCGCGCTCAGTATACCTCCCGAGTGCACATGCACTACCGTTTGCAATCTACCGCGTTGCGCTATTTCTGTAACCCCCGCGTTCAGTATACCTCCCGAGTGCACATGCACTACCGTTGGTAATATACCGCGTTGCGCTCTTTCGGTGAAACCCGCGTTCAGTATACCTCCCGAGTGCACATGCACTACCGTTTGTAATATACCGCGTTGCGCTCTTTCGGTAAAACCCGCGTTTAGTATACCTCCCGAGTGCACATGCACTACCGTTTGTAATATACCGCGCTGCGCTATTTCTGTAACCCCCGCGTTTGGTATACCTCCCTAGTGCACATGCACTACCGTTTGTAATATACCGCGTGGCAATATCCTATCCGCGTACATATCGCGCCAAGTGCACATCACACACGGTGCACATGCATTGCTGCTTGGAATATACCGCGTTCCCCTACGATCTACGTGTAATCCCGGATTCTGAACTAAATAAAATAACTAATACGTGTGTACTATAAATTGACTACTGTCACGTTCTGACTGTTATAGTTCGTCCGTTTTTTGGTCAATGCATTTAAGCAATTTACCAGGGATTTGGACAAGTCGTGTGAAGGATATTATTATTATTTTTATTATTCGGGACCGAAAAGATATCTGAGTTTATACGTATGGTAACGAGGATCAGCTTTATTTATTTGGTTATAATTAGGATAATCAACGTCAAAATTGACAGGAATAGGTTAAAAGGGGGGTGCGTTTTCTAATTGTTGCAATTGTTGGAGGAAGGGGAGAGGATCTTGATTAGAAATGACTGCTTGCTTAATCTGGAATCTGATTTGTTTAATACAAACGCGCCTACCTCCTTTCTTCGTCATTCAGCCGCGTTCACGAAAATGAATTTTAAGCTCGCCACACTCTTCGGCAGCGCTCAAAACCAATCCGCCACACCCTCTGCTCGCCACACTCTTCGTCAGCGCTCAGATCGTCAGCGTAGAGGTCAAATTCACTTTCGGGAATTTGTCAAGATTATTGTCTGTTTCTGGGAACCAACTCCGTAATCGCCACGCTTTCGGCAGCGAAAGTACTGGATCGCCACACTCTTCGTCAGCGCCCCAGCACAGATCGCCACGCTTTGTCAGCGGAAACTGCGAGTCGGAATCCCAGAAGTGACAGTGATTATTACGACCTCCAAGAATCAACCCCGTAATCGCCACGCTTTCGGCAGCGAAAGCACTGGATCGCCACACTCTTCGTCAGCGCCCCAGCACAGATCGCCACACTTTGTCAGCGACAACTGCGAGTCGAGTCTTGGAAGTGATCGATTTTTGATTACGAAATGAGATTCCAGATTTTTACACTTGTTTCTTTTTAACTTATCTTACCTTTATTCTATATAAATCTCGATACAACTTGTGCGTGAAGCGCGGTCTTATGAGGTATGATAGTGTAGGGACTAAGTCCCAGAATTGAGCGCGAATGCTCGAACTTAGCGTATAGCGGAACGTAGGAAATCGAATAGGGTTAGGAGAGAGTCTAAGAATTACGTCTAGTCAAGACCGAAGTTAAAACTTATCTGCTTTCCGCGGCGTTTTTCCGCCCTATTTATACCCGTAAAAAACCGGAATCTCCCGCGCGAGATTCCCGCCTTTTTCTTACGCGTCTTAAGGGGGGAGGTATTCTAGAAGCTTCTAGAACATTCTAGAAGCGTAGTTTCGGGCCCATCTGGCCCCCAGCCCTTCAACGGACTCCGATAAGATAATCTAAACATTTACACTAACCCCGGCCGTTTCCTCGGAATTCCGAGCCTAGCGTGCGTCGTCTAAGCCTTCAAGACTTTTAACGTGCGTCGTCGGAAATATAAAATTTCCGTACGTAACACTACTGTCTCTAGGCCTTTCATCGAACTCCCGATCCAGCAAACTAGTCCGCGTTCAATAAAGTCAGGCCGTTACAATTATAATGTGCTTTAAAAGAGTATAAATTTTTTTTTTCGAGTACATGATAAAGACTTTTTCTAAAATTTGTGATGAGTACATTTTAAGGATGTATGGGTGACATCTCAAAGCATTACCAAAAATCTAAAAATTTCATAGATTGTTCTATTATTACGTCTAAGTAACTGTGTAAAATTTTAGCACAATTTTCTTACTGGTTTAAAAGTTATTGTAATTAAGGATGTATTTAGGTATTTCAAATATATACAGAAAGTGCTGTAAATTGTTTCTAAATTAAATTAAAAATACTCTGTAAAATTTTGAAGTTATTTAAGAGTTATTTAAGTTTAAAGTTGATAAAATTAACATTATCCCTTATAGAGAATCGACATTTTTGCTGTAAATATAAATGTTACCTAAAAAAAAAAAAAGTGGTAGTATTATACCTCGAAAAAACCTAAGTAACAAGTGGTAGATCTTTATATCTCGAAAAATCTCGAAAAAATCTAAGCAGTAGTATCTTTATTTCCGAAAAATTATAACCCAAGTGATACACGTCACAAAATTATGTTACCTTATCAAAAAGAAGAGTCGCGCTTCAAGTGATCTATTACAATTACAAAAAAGAAATGATATCTCTTTAAGTTAGAGCGCCAATTACAGAGAAAACATGTATATTGCCTCAAAAAATAATTGTTGCACTACATTAAAAAATCTTTACATTGTGTCAATTAGAAAAGAATGTATAATAACAATTTTATAAGATTAAAAAATTTTATTTAAATTTAACAAGGGAATACAAGATATTTAAATACAAAGTTATTTACATGTGTATTTTTTAATGGCCACAAAGAATTACAGAAGTAACAGTACAAAATAAAAATATTTTATTAAAATACATAAATTTTTCTTGTAAAAAAACTTGGCGCTGCTAGACCTTTTAAATAAATAAAAACAACAATAAATAAAAATAATTCAGAGAAGAATACAATGGGAGTAATATTAAATGATTATCAGCGTGGATGTGGGAGTGAGTGATATGGGTGTGCGTGACTACGCGGACGGCGGATAATGCGGCTTATAATTAAGTATAGAATAAGTTTATTTATTTATTTAAAATTTCGAGGTCTAGCAGCGCCAAGTTTTTTTACAAGAAAAATTTATGTATTTTAATAAAATATTTTTATTTTGTACTGTTACTTCTGTAATTCTTTGTGGCCATTAAAAAATACACATGTAAATAACTTTGTATTTAAATATCTTGTATTCCCTTGTTAAATTTAAATAAAATTTTTTAATCTTATAAAATTGTTATTATACATTCTTTTCTAATTGACACAATGTAAAGATTTTTTAATGTAGTGCAACAATTATTTTTTGAGGCAATATACATGTTTTCTCTGTAATTGGCGCTCTAACTTAAAGAGATATCATTTCTTTTTTGTAATTGTAATAGATCACTTGAAGCGCGACTCTTCTTTTTGATAAGGTAACATAATTTTGTGACGTGTATCACTTGGGTTATAATTTTTCGGAAATAAAGATACTACTGCTTAGATTTTTTCGAGATTTTTCGAGATATAAAGATCTACCACTTGTTACTTAGGTTTTTTCGAGGTATAATACTACCACTTTTTTTTTTTTTAGGTAACAACATATACACTACTAGACGTGTACTTGGCGCCTTTTTTTACCTTTTTTTAAAAAAGGTAATTTTGTGCGGATATCACGCCTTTTTGTAGTGTTACGCAACTTAATCTTATAAACAATATATCTTATAATTTCATAAACCGTATATAATACAAGGTATGAAGCTAAAAGTGTTACGGACTATTATTTTTAAAGAAAACAACAATTTAATATTTTGCTCAGTTTTTTAAAAATAATAATCTGTAACCCTTTTAGTTGTACACCTTGTATATATTTTTCAATTTCAACATAAAACATAATCGCAATAAAGCATGATTAATGTTAATAAGTCGTTAACTGTAAAATTCTTTATTTATTTTTATTTGCGTGTCTTACTGAATGTTGTTCGCAACTGTATATGTACCGATATCTTCAGGTATCGATATTTTTGATAATTATTTTTACGTCAGATATAATTTTAATTCATCCAATTTTTATTATGTCTAAACATAATTTTTGTCCAATTTTTATTATGTCTAGACATAATTTTAATTCAGCGATTTTTATTATGTCATGACATAATTTTAATTCTGCCGCTAAGGAAATTTTAAGTCGATTTTTATGAATCAAGCTTGAATTCAATGTTTAGGTGTCCCAGGTTGCCGATGACGAGGTCCACATAGCGCGCTCTATAGTTTTCGGTGTCCAGGTGTATTAATACCTTGAATTTGATGGCCACGTGTTCCAAGTTGCCGATGACGAGGTCCACATAGTGCGCTTCGTAGTTTTCGGTGTCTACATGTATTAATACCTCGAATTCGATATCTACGTGTCCTACATTGGGTGCGTTCAGCCGATACTTTGCTAGCCTAGCAATCGTGAGCAGTCGCTCGTTTTCGCTCGTTTCCTCTTTTTTGACTTACTGGATTAAAAAGAGAAGAAACGAGCAAAAACGAGCAACTGCCCACGATTGCTAGGCTAGCGGAGTATCGGCTGAACGCACCCATTCAGATTTAAAGTTATTAATACACCTAGACACCAAAAACTATGAAGCGCATTATGTGGACCTCGTCATCAGCAACCTGGGACACCTAGACATCAATTTCAAGGTATTAATACACGTAGACACCGAAAACTACGGAGCGCAATATGTGGACCTTGTCATCGGCAACCTGGGACACCTAAACATTGAATTCAACATATTATTACACCTGGACACCGAAAACTACGAAGCGCACTAAGTGGACCTCGTCATCGGCAACCTGGGACACGTAGACATCAAATTCAACGTACGATTACACCTGGACACCGGAAACTATGAAGCGCACTATCTGGATCCCGTCATCGGCAACCTGGGATACGTGGACATCGAATTCAAAATATTAATACACGTAGACACCGAAAACTACGGAGCGCACTATGTGGATCTTGTCATCGGCAACCTGGGACACCTAGACATCGAATTCAACGTACAATTACACCTGGACACCGAAAACTATGAAGCGCACTATCTGGATCTCGTCATCGGCAACCTGGGACACGTGAACATCAAATTCGAGGTATTATTACACCTAGACACCGAAAAATACGGAGCGCGATATCTGGACCTCGTCATCGGCAACCTGGGACACGTGGACACCGAAAACTACGGAGCGCACTATGTGGACCTTGTCATCGGCAACCTGGGATACCTAGACATCGAATTCAACGTACGATTACACCTGGACACCGAAAACTATGAAGCGCATTATCTGGATCCCGTCATCGGCAACCTGGGACTCGTGGACATCGAATTCAAGATATTAATACACGTAGACACCAAAAACTACGGAGCGCACTATGTGGACCTCGTCATCGGCAACCTGGGACACGTAGACATCGAATTCAACGTATTATTACACCTGGACACCGAAATCTATGAAGCGCATTATCTGGATCCCGTCATCGGCAACCTGAGACACGTGGACATCGAATTCAAGATATTAATACACGTAGACACCAAAAACTATGGAGCGCACTGTGTGGACCTCGTCATCGGCAACCTGGGACACGTAGACATCGCATTCAACGTATTATTACACCTGGACACCGAAAACTACGAAGCGCACTATGTGGACCTCGTCATCGGCAACCTGGGACACGTGGACATCGAATTCAAAGTATTAATACACGTAGACACCGAAAACTACGGAGCGCACTATGTGGACCTCGTCATCGGCAACCTGGGACACGTAGACATCGAATTCAACGTATTATTACACCTGGACACCGAAATCTATGAAGCGCATTATCTGGATCCCGTCATCGGCAACCTGAGACACGTGGACATCGAATTCAAGATATTAATACACGTAGACACCAAAAACTATGGAGCGCACTGTGTGGACCTCGTCATCGGCAACCTGGGACACGTAGACATCGCATTCAACGTATTATTACACCTGGACACCGAAAACTACGAAGCGCACTATGTGGACCTCGTCATCGGCAACCTGGGACACGTGGACATCGAATTCAAAGTATTAATACACGTAGACACCGAAAACTACGGAGCGCACTATGTGGACCTCGTCATCGGCAACCTGGGACACCTAGACATCGAATTCAACGTACGTTTACACCTGGACACCGAAAACTATGAAGCGCACTATCTGGATCTTGTCATCGGCAACCTGGGACACGTGGACATCGAATTCAAGATATTAATACACGTAGACACCAAAAACTACGGAGCGCACTATGTGGACCTCGTCATCGGCAACCTGGGACACGTAGACATCGCATTTAACGTATTATTACACCTGGACACCGAAAACTACGAAGCGCACTGTGTGGACCTCGTCATCGGCAACCTGGGACACGTGGACATCGAATTCAACGTATTATTACACCTGGACACCGAAAACTATGAAGCGCACTGTGTGGACCTCGTCATCGGCAACCTGGGACACGTGGACATCGAATTCAAGGTATTAATACACGTAGACACCGAAAACTACGGAGCGCACTATGTGGACCTCGTCATCGGCAACCTGGGACACGTGGACATCGAATTCAAGATATTAATACACGTAGATACCAAAAACTACGGAGCGCACTATGTGGACCTCGTCATCGGCAACCTGGGACACGTAGACATCGAATTCAACGTATTATTACACCTGGACACCGAAAACTATAAAGCGCACTATCTGGACCTTGTCATCGGCAACCTGGGATACATAGACATCAAATTCAAGCTTGATTCATAAGAATCGACTTAAAAATTCCCTAGCGGCACTTTCTGCCAAGCATAAAGAACCTACTTTTCCGTTGACTCAATATTTATTATATATATACCTAATTTTTACTTAAATAGAAATCTTCCTCCTGACCGATAAGTTTATCGACCTAATTTTGAAATACGCGCGCGATATCGAAACTGGCGATACCTGCGCCGCCAGCGTCGAAAAAGTGAAAGTGACGTTTCTCTGATAGATCGCGGCGTTAGGAGGAGGAGGAGGAGGAGGAGGAGGAGGAGTATCTTAAAAATAAATTTTCACATTTGGACTTTGCGTCGCAATATCTCCGCTCGTAAGGCACGTAGCGGAATATTATGAGAGAAACCCCCCCCTAATTGGACCCCAAGCTATCGATCAAGCCTACTTAGAACTTGATCCGTTCACTCGTTATCGAGATCTCAACATCTCGGGTACTCGCAACCCGTCGCGTCGCGTAAAAGAGTCACGGTCGGTCTCGCTCCGCGTGTACTTGGCGCGAGACACTACCGTGTCTCTTGATAAAATATAAATAAACCATTAAGATATTTCTTAAACTTTTTTTATGTGTAAAACATACATCATTGGTATTGTATTTTTAGTTTCAAAATTTTTTGCCGCAAAAAAATTTCTTTAATTGTTTAAACAATACTAATTATTTAAATAACAAAAAATCATACTCAAATTGTTAACGGTAATCCCTTCTAACATATAAAAAATTTTAAGTTGTTTGACACATGCAAAATCTTCTTTTATTGAAAGTTGAACTTTCAGCAAAGACTGTATGACACATACATCTTTAAGATTATTATCAAGAAAATATTCTTTGTTAAAGATAACCGTTACTTACTAAAATGAAAAGAGTAATTCAAGAATTACAATTATGTATACTGTGACGTTGCGGCTCGCCGCATCGTCGCGGCGCCCCGCCGCCGTCACAAGACGCGGAATTTCGCGCCCAGGGACGGACCAGGGAGGCAACGGCGAGATCTCCAGGGGTCATAATTAATTGCGTTTCCACGTTCTGATGACGTTCCTTTTTTTTTTGCAATGTAATACGCGCGGCACCTCACCCACACCACGGCACACCGTCGAGGGAGTACGTGGCGAGGAAAATCAAGGACGATCGATGACCCGGGAGGGGTGGCAAACGCGGAAGCAGCAGAGATCGCGGGCTGGCGAGAGCAGCGCGGCAGGCGGGCGGCACGTACGGCAGCGACGGACGAGGCCGCCGATAGCGGGGCCCCAAGAGCATGGGTGAACACCCGGCTTCAGCAAAGGATCTCTACAAAACATCGACCTACGGGGTGACTGATTACCGCCCCAGGGTCCAACCGGAGACACACCGGCGATAACCGAATTCCGTCCGCTGCTAAGGACAGAATTGAGAAGTCGCACGCCGCCGAGGGACCGTTGCACGCCCCCGAAGGATCTCGGATCGACAGCACTGCGCCGGGACACCGCGGGCTTGCAAGCTCGCGCCCGATTGGCTCGCGCGCCCCTCAGGAGGGGGTACCGTATCGATTCCGCAATCGAGCGGGTCTAGCGTTCTCACTCTCTCTGGTCGTCCGTCGGCGAGAATCGTTTTGTAAGATACGCGATAGCCACCCCGAGTCGGGTATTTCGATATTCGTCTGGAGGATCGAGGATCGTGGTGGAAGGCGACGGCGAGGAGCCCAGGAGGAGGCGTATTCCCGGTGAGGTTGCCCGTAAATCGCGATATGTAAAGCCACGACACCGCCCTCCGGTACACGCTCTCGCTCGGGATAACGTACGTTAAGATTGAGTGTAATTTCGCGATCGATAACGAGAGCGAAGGGCCTCGGGATGGTATCGTGGCCGCGGAACCGTGGTACCAGCGTTGTGGCGAATCCCTGGAGATCGCGATAGGCGTTAATGAGTTCGGTATCGCGAGTATATTGCGTTGTCCTCGCGACCTTGGTATACGGCCGCATACGGGCCGGTAGTTCGTCAATTGCGTTCCGTTTCTTCGCGTCGGGAAATTCTGATGTTCGAGCGTCGATGTTAGCGTATCGATCGGTGTTCGAATTTCGTTATTACGGGTTGATAATTGTGCTCTCGCGTTGAGAAACTTTGCGTCCGGTATTACTTGCGTTGCGTCCTATACTCGCGTTAAGAAATTACCGGCGTTCACACGCTTCGTGCGTTTAGATGTTAATTGCGTAGTTCTTCCTGGCGTTCCGTGGATATTAGAAGAGCACTTCGAGTCAAAGGTGGTGTGGCCTTCTCCACACCTGGCGCCCAACATTATTAGCGATATCGCGACTCGCTTGGTTGAATGACTCGGCGCCTCCCCGTTGCGCCCGAGTCGAATATCTCGCGTTAAGTTAAGATTATTGCGACAGAGTTTTCGTACGGTCCCGGACGTGGTTTCCACGCAATCCAAGCGTGACGTACCCTTATTTCGCGACATTTTGTGTTGAACCTCACTCTCGTGAGTGATATTAAACGTCTTATTATTATTCATATTATTCATATCATATTATTAATTGTTTGAGAATAGAACCTTCAGCGGGTTTATTAGAGGCCCAATTAATACTCCGTGGGTGTCTCGCGTCCGCAGAAAAATTAGTTCTGTTAAATGAATCTCGACACCCCGCCACCGGCTATTCTTGATTTATTTATCGAAATTATCTTATGTTTGATCGAAGCCGGATGGATAAACGTTGTTATTTTCCCGACAACCAGTACTCAATAAATATTATATTCTTTGTTATCTGACTGAGTATGAAATTAACGTGTCACCCCGCCGAGTGCCGTGCCGCCCTTCATTAACCCCGCCCGTGATTAGGTCAAGCTAGCCGATTCCACGCACCTCCACACTTCGTTTCGCGTCTCGTTTAGGTTTTCGCGATTTCGTGGACGCGAAGGTACGCGTCTAACATTCGGAACATTTCGTGGAGTATCGGAGGTGCGAGGAAATCACTGGAGAGGCCATCCATCCCGCTCTCCTAAGTCCTTTTGATCCGGCTCACGTCCCGGAGCGGTCCGGGAGTGCAAAAAGTCGTGACAAAATTTGGCGCCCAACGTGGGGCTGCCGAAAGATCGCCGAAAGGCACGTAAAGGGCTCGGTACGGCGCTACGATATTTTCGCGCGGGTGACAAGAGTCTCGCGGATTACTTGCTGATTTCGTTTCCTTGTGTTTGTCGGAATAAAGAATTAATCCTTTCCTTATTTCATGTTTTGATGCGATATTATATATGATATATTTCTGATTGCGATATTATTTAATTGGTTTGTGCCATATTATGTTTTGTCTAACCTCTTTCTTGCAGCTTGGTGTAAAATATTATTCGAAAATTGATTATTGAAGTAAATGTATTCGGGTGGGTTACTCGGTAAATCGGAGATATTATTCGGTGCCGTGAGACGCGTTGGAATTTGGTGAAAGTGCGATCGCGATAACACCGGAATTCGGTGTTTACATCGAGCGGACTATCGCGTCAGAAAAACTGTTTGCCTATTTCGCGTTACCGTTACATTCCTTTCGCGAGTGTTATTGTTCGTGTATTATTGTTCGCGTGTTATTCTCTTTCGGAAATACGGTAACATTCCGTAGCTTTCGCGCGGAATATAGATTTCGCTTTCGGGAATAATTTCGAACGACGAAATGAATTCCACCGAGCTTACCGATGAGTGGATCCTCCACGCTACGCGCGAGGAACGGATCGCCGAATTGGGTCGACGCGGATTAGCCACCGACGGGTCCGATCCCGAGCTGGCGCTTCGCCTGTTACGCTTGCTGACGACCGCGCGTCGCGGCGGCGGCTCCGAAAGGGCATCCGAGTCGAACCGGGTGGCCGACTCCGAATCGAACCGCGCGACGAACGTCGAATTAATACAGCTGACGGGGGCCGATGCGAATTACCCGGTTAATGCAGGATACCTTGAGATTCCTGTGGGGGACACCCGCCCGGATAGTCCGTCCGCGGGGTTGGTTGCGTCTTCGCACCTCGATCACTCGGGCGTTTCCCGGGATCACGTGCATCGAACCTCTCGCGAGGCGGGCGAAAACTCCGCGACGACCATTTATAATATCATGCGGAAATGGGACTTAAAGTTTTCGGGCGCGCGCGGAGAGGATGCCGAGACTTTTCTGTTGCGTATGGAGGAGGGCCGCGAGTTGATTCCGGTCGCTGATGAGGATATTTTACGATGTCTCCCGTTCTTTCTCTCAGGTATAGCGCTTTATTGGTTCCGCGGGAAGAGAGAACGGCTGACGACATGGGCCGCGTTTAAAACCGCGTGGCGTACACGTTTCGGAAACCCAGATTTTCAGTTCGCCCTTCGCGACGAAATTATGCGGCGAACACAAGGGGAACAGGAGTCCGTAACGGACTTCCTGACTTGCTTAAACACCCTTTACGATCGGTTATCGCCGCCGTGGCGCGAGGAGGAGAAGGTCGGGTACGCGCACCGACACATGCTGCCCCGGTTGCAGACCTTAATACCTCGGGACGCGGTAGACAATATGGACGCGCTTGAGCAATGGGCTGCGCGTGCGGAAGCTAGCTACCGCGCCGCACAGAATTATCGTGCTCCGCCTCCGCCGGAACGGTCCTTCTTCCCAGATCTCGCTTACCGAGCGCCGAAGGGCGCGAACCGACAGGGGGGCGGGCAACATCGCGATTCCGTGGCTGCTCTCGGCGTGACTAACGCAAATTTGAGCGGAGCAGGGGCGGGCGCGAGGAGGGCCAATGCCCGCGGGCCGACAGAGAATACCCCGGCCGTGACTGCCGCATCTGCGGCGAATGCGCCGAGCACCTCATCGGTCACCGCAAACGCGACGCAGGCCGCAAAATGTTGGAATTGCGATTCGACTGGGCATTTCGCGCGTGATTGCACGGCCCCGCCGCGTAAACACTGTTATCGGTGTGGAAGGGCCGAATACACCACCCGCACTTGCCCGACGTGTTCGGGAAACGAGTAAGGGAGTCGCAAACCAGGGGCGACCCGACTCCTAACCCCTCCGCCCCTAAAAAGTCGTTACCGATAGAGCACCGCGATGCCGCGTATAGCGCGTTTAGCGAACAGGGAGGCTCGGCCTCTCTCAAGTTTCTGCGCATCCAAATCAAGGGATTTGAGATCAGCGCTTTAGTAGACTCGGGTTCTAGCCGTACGTTCGCGGGTCCGGAAATTATCGCCTTAATTAAGCAGCTCGGTTTCAAGTTCAATCCGGCCGGCGGCAGGCGCGTGACGACCGCGACCAATCAGACGGCGAGAGTAAAGGGGGAAGTGAGGGTCCCGATTAGCGTACACGGTAAAACATTGAACATGAGAGTTTATTCACTACCGACATTAGCGTTACCGTGTATCTTGGGTGTGGATTTCCTGACGGCATTCGGAGTAAATATCAATTTCGCGAACGGTACTTGGAATTTCGTTGAGGATTCCTCGCGATCTTACCCTTTCGAGAAGGGATCTTCTAGCTCTCTCGCGAGCGTTCGAGTGATAGTGGCCGGAGATGACAGCGTGGATATCGAGCTAGGTCAAACGGGGGAGGGAGAAGGGACGCGAAAGCCAGAAGCGTCGCCTCTCGTTTGCTGCGGACTAAGCGAGTTAACTCCCGAACAAGAAAAACAGTTACAATCGTTCCTAAAGTCACAAATTGCGGGAAGTACAGAGGAACTCGGCGCCACCACGTTGACCGAGCATAGTATCGATGTAGGGGACCACCCTCCAATTCGGCAACGTTGTTACCCCGTGTCACCGAAAATAAAGGAGGCCATTTACGAGGAAGTAGATCGCCTACTAAAGACCGGTATAATAGAGCCGTCGCAGAGCGAGTGGTCGACACCTATCGTCATGATTAAAAAGCCTAACGGGACGTATCGCTTCTGTTTAAATTTCCGACTCGTGAACAATGTCTCGAAAAAGGACGCGTACCCACTACCGTATATGAACGCGATCTTAGACAAATTGCGTAAGGCACGATATATTTCGACCATCGACCTCAGCCAGGCTTACTTCCAGATCCCGCTATCAAAAAAGAGCAAGGAAATCACGGCCTTTGCGGTACCGGGAAAAGGCTTATTTCATTTTAAGCGAATGCCGTTTGGCTTAACGGGAGCCCCCGCCACCTTTCAGAGGTTATTAGATCGCTTAATTGGACCAGAAATGGATCCTTACGCGTTCGCGTATCTGGATGATATCGTCGTGGCTACCGAAACTTTCGAAGAGCATCTCGAGTGGTTGGGACGAGTTTTCGCGCGTATTCGCGAGGCGGGCTTAACGATTAATCCTGAGAAAAGTAAATTCTGTCGCTCACAAGTAAAGTACCTCGGATTTTTAGTCCAACGGGAGGGTTTGAAGGTTGATCCCGACAAGACTGTTGCGATTAGGGAATATCCCGCGCCGCGTAACCTCCGACAGTTACGCCGCTTTATCGGTATGGCCTCTTGGTACCGTCGTTTCATCCCGCAGTGTGCTACTCTTCTCGAACCGTTAACGCGGTTACTTAAAAAGAATCAGGTGTGGGAATGGGGCGAAGACCAAGGGTCCGCTTTCGACGCAATAAAGGAGTGTCTGACATCCCCGCCAACCCTATCGTGTCCGGACTTTAGCGTGCCGTTTGTGCTGCAAACCGATGCAAGCTCCGTGGGTCTAGGCGCTGTGCTAACACAGCAGATTGACGGTCGCGAGCATGTGGTGGCTTTCGCGAGTAGAGCCCTGTCCGACGCGGAGAAAAAGTACTCGACAACCGAGCAGGAATGCCTAGCGGTCGTGTGGGCCATTAAGAAATTCCGACCCTACCTCGAGGGCTATCGCTTCACGGTTATTACGGACCATAGCAGTCTACGCTGGCTCCATAACCTAAAGAATCCTACCGGACGTCTAGCCAGATGGGCCCTCAAACTTCTCGAGTACGACTACAGTATCGAACATAGGAAAGGTGCGATGCACCACGTGCCGGATGCGCTTTCGCGAATATATGAGCAGGATGTCGAGGTGTGCGCTGTCGCCGCGGTTGACGATGACTGGTATGTTAGGCGATTCCGAGAAGTTCTCGAGAAACCGCGTAGATTCCCGGGATGGAAAGTAGAGGAAGATCAGCTATACTTTCACCGACCTCACCCCGTAATAAACGAAACCGTGGAGGACCTTAATCGATGGAAATTAGTCGTGCCGAAGGACTCGCGGGGGGATGTTATTCGGGAAAACCACGATCCGCCTCAGGCCGGACACTTGGGCGTCGAGAAGACGTACCGCCGTGTCGCGACAAGATATTATTGGCCGCGGATGTATAGAGAGATCGCCCAGTACGTGCGCCGGTGTGACACTTGTCAGCGGACTAAAGTAGAGCAAGATGTTCCCGCGGGGTTAATGGGTCAACGCGTAATAGAGGCTCCGTGGACGGTCGTTGCCGCGGATATAATGGGGCCACTCCCGCCCAGTAAATCAGGGCACGCATATCTTCTCGTGGCGCAGGATCTTTTCACGAAGTGGATCGAGTGTTGCCCGTTACGTAAGGCTACCGGCAAGAAAATCAGAGAGGCTCTCGAAGACCTCGTTATTTTTCGTTGGGGAGCCCCGCGCGTCCTGTTAACTGACAACGGCACCGAGTTTTTGAATCGAGAATTGCACACGTTAGCGGAACAGTACGGCATTCAACACACAACGGTACCGCCGTATCACCCACAAGCGAACCCTGTCGAACGAGTCAATCGCGTATTGAAAACGATGATTACCGCTTACTTGGAACGGGACCACCGCGAATGGGACCAACATATTAGCGAGTTTCGTTTCGCGTACAATTCCGCACACCATACTTCGCTGCAGGCGACACCCGCTTTTCTGAATTTCGGGAGGGAACCTCAACCTGTTAATCTATCTCGCGGACGGGAAGCCGAAGCTGTCGCGGTGGAGACCTCTGATCCTACCCTTTGGAGGGAAAGAATGGAGAAGATCCAACAGTTACGGACATGGATTGTCGAAAATTTAGAGACGGCTCGAATGAAACAAACCCAATATTATAATTTGCGTAGGCGAGATCGCCAGTTCGTGGTGGGCGACCGCGTATTGAAACGACAGCACGTCTTATCGTCCGCCGCTCAGCACGTTTCCGCGAAATTGTCTACCAAATTCCATGGCCCCTTTTCCGTACGAAAAATTCTGTCGCCAGTTGTATACGAGCTTGCCGATTCATTAGGCAACTCGATCGGAAAAATTCATATTAAGGATCTAAAACCTTATTATGAATAATATTCGCGCTCTTCCTTTGTTAGTGTTTTGGGGCTCACGCTTTTAAGTGTCTTTCCGTAGGCTACCGAACGGGCTCTGAGGTAAGGAGAGACCCCGAAAGAGAGTTAGTTTCCTCTTATGATGGATCCCCGCGACCCGTGGTTGAGTAAGTGGATCGACCGGCTGCGCGATTGCTACATATGTCGGCACACCCGTCTACACGGGGGAGGCGACGGGGAGCAAAGCCACTCCGAGGCGGCTACCCCGACCGTCATCGAGACCACGGAGGTGGACACCCAGGCCGCGCCCGAGACCAGGGAGGTCGAGACCCAAGCCAAAAGCGGGCGGATCGTTCAGGACTCCGACTCGGACGAAGGATCCTCCAGTGGCGAGATGCTCTGGTGGATAAAACAGTCCCCCGGGTGGAAAGGCGTCCGATCCACGTCGTCCCCGGACCGCCCGGCGATGGAGGCTGTCGACTGGCCGTCTACTCCGAGGGACCCGAGCCCGAGGGAGGCTTGCTGGAATTGCGAATCTCCCTCCCATTTCGCTTACGACTGCCCCTTGCCCCGGAAACCCGGATACTGCTTTCGGTGCGGCCAGAAAGGCTATACGGTGCGCTCCTGCCCTGAGTGCGGCGCAGCCTGGAGGCTGGAAGGCCCCTACAAAGAGGGCAAAGGCCACGACCTGGGCCAGGAGGCTCCGAGGAAGCGCGGACCCCCTCCCGGAACACCGCGCTACTGAGCCCCAAAACTCGCGATACCGCGAGATGTAAAGTTTTCCATGTTCCTTTTTTTTCTTTCTTCGTCCTCGTTCCTTTTTTTTATCGACACCAAGAGACCCGACTTTTCTTTTTTGTTGCGTCGGGGGGGAGAATAATCTTCCTTTGGCGATACCTAGTGCCGTAATAGTCTTTTGTGTGTAAATAAATCGCTGTAAGCAAGCTGTAAGCGAAGTTCGTAACCCACCCAAACACCTCCGTCCTTCGTCAATTTCCATATCGCGGGAAACCCGCCGTGAACGGTCGTCGCGTCCGAGATACCGCGCCGGTCCGACCGTACGTAATAGGGCCACGATGGAACATATTCGCGCTCTCGTTCTGCGGTCGACACGTCATTTCGCGTTAGGTTGGTTTTGGAATGCTCGCCGAGGGCGGCGTAGCAAAAACTAGGGCCGCTGGTCAAAGACGACCCGGCCAGTTATGGCCGAGTACTGCCGGCTTACTCGACCAAAAGGGGGGTAACTCCTCCGCCTTGGTGTTAGGTTTGGTTTTGGATAGACGGTCGACAACAAGCGGGAGGCATTTCGCCGTCGTAGGCTGTCGTACAGGAGTCCGACCGCGCCGCGTGGACAGGTCCGAAACGGGGTGACGGGGAGATAATGGATTGCGTTCCCGGATTGCGATTTCCGAGGTTCTACAATGCGTGGGGGTGGGCCGAAGGGTTATTAGGATAGAATTAGCTATTAATTTCTTTTTTTCCAGCGACAGTTTTTTTTTTTTGTTTAGTTCTGTTGTGATGTCCTACTTGTGTTCGTTCCGTTGTCCTGAGGCCCGGAGCTGGAGATCTCGATTGCGTGGCGTTCCTATGGTCACCCCCGGGGGGCGAGTGGCTAAACGGGGCAGCCGCGCCCGGTATGCTTCTTCTTGGGGTGGGGTGTTGTGACGTTGCGGCTCGCCGCATCGTCGCGGCGCCCCGCCGCCGTCACAAGACGCGGAATTTCGCGCCCAGGGACGGACCAGGGAGGCAACGGCGAGATCTCCAGGGGTCATAATTAATTGCGTTTCCACGTTCTGATGACGTTCCTTTTTTTTTTGCAATGTAATACGCGCGGCACCTCACCCACACCACGGCACACCGTCGAGGGAGTACGTGGCGAGGAAAATCAAGGACGATCGATGACCCGGGAGGGGTGGCAAACGCGGAAGCAGCAGAGATCGCGGGCTGGCGAGAGCAGCGCGGCAGGCGGGCGGCACGTACGGCAGCGACGGACGAGGCCGCCGATAGCGGGGCCCCAAGAGCATGGGTGAACACCCGGCTTCAGCAAAGGATCTCTACAAAACATCGACCTACGGGGTGACTGATTACCGCCCCAGGGTCCAACCGGAGACACACCGGCGATAACCGAATTCCGTCCGCTGCTAAGGACAGAATTGAGAAGTCGCACGCCGCCGAGGGACCGTTGCACGCCCCCGAAGGATCTCGGATCGACAGCACTGCGCCGGGACACCGCGGGCTTGCAAGCTCGCGCCCGATTGGCTCGCGCGCCCCTCAGGAGGGGGTACCGTATCGATTCCGCAATCGAGCGGGTCTAGCGTTCTCACTCTCTCTGGTCGTCCGTCGGCGAGAATCGTTTTGTAAGATACGCGATAGCCACCCCGAGTCGGGTATTTCGATATTCGTCTGGAGGATCGAGGATCGTGGTGGAAGGCGACGGCGAGGAGCCCAGGAGGAGGCGTATTCCCGGTGAGGTTGCCCGTAAATCGCGATATGTAAAGCCACGACACCGCCCTCCGGTACACGCTCTCGCTCGGGATAACGTACGTTAAGATTGAGTGTAATTTCGCGATCGATAACGAGAGCGAAGGGCCTCGGGATGGTATCGTGGCCGCGGAACCGTGGTACCAGCGTTGTGGCGAATCCCTGGAGATCGCGATAGGCGTTAATGAGTTCGGTATCGCGAGTATATTGCGTTGTCCTCGCGACCTTGGTATACGGCCGCATACGGGCCGGTAGTTCGTCAATTGCGTTCCGTTTCTTCGCGTCGGGAAATTCTGATGTTCGAGCGTCGATGTTAGCGTATCGATCGGTGTTCGAATTTCGTTATTACGGGTTGATAATTGTGCTCTCGCGTTGAGAAACTTTGCGTCCGGTATTACTTGCGTTGCGTCCTATACTCGCGTTAAGAAATTACCGGCGTTCACACGCTTCGTGCGTTTAGATGTTAATTGCGTAGTTCTTCCTGGCGTTCCGTGGATATTAGAAGAGCACTTCGAGTCAAAGGTGGTGTGGCCTTCTCCACACCTGGCGCCCAACATTATTAGCGATATCGCGACTCGCTTGGTTGAATGACTCGGCGCCTCCCCGTTGCGCCCGAGTCGAATATCTCGCGTTAAGTTAAGATTATTGCGACAGAGTTTTCGTACGGTCCCGGACGTGGTTTCCACGCAATCCAAGCGTGACGTACCCTTATTTCGCGACATTTTGTGTTGAACCTCACTCTCGTGAGTGATATTAAACGTCTTATTATTATTCATATTATTCATATCATATTATTAATTGTTTGAGAATAGAACCTTCAGCGGGTTTATTAGAGGCCCAATTAATACTCCGTGGGTGTCTCGCGTCCGCAGAAAAATTAGTTCTGTTAAATGAATCTCGACACCCCGCCACCGGCTATTCTTGATTTATTTATCGAAATTATCTTATGTTTGATCGAAGCCGGATGGATAAACGTTGTTATTTTCCCGACAACCAGTACTCAATAAATATTATATTCTTTGTTATCTGACTGAGTATGAAATTAACGTGTCACCCCGCCGAGTGCCGTGCCGCCCTTCATTAACCCCGCCCGTGATTAGGTCAAGCTAGCCGATTCCACGCACCTCCACACTTCGTTTCGCGTCTCGTTTAGGTTTTCGCGATTTCGTGGACGCGAAGGTACGCGTCTAACATTCGGAACATTTCGTGGAGTATCGGAGGTGCGAGGAAATCACTGGAGAGGCCATCCATCCCGCTCTCCTAAGTCCTTTTGATCCGGCTCACGTCCCGGAGCGGTCCGGGAGTGCAAAAAGTCGTGACAATACATAATAGAAATTCAAGAATTAAAATTGCGTACATAAGTAAAATTCGGGAATTACGATTATGTACATAAAAATGTACAAAAATTTTTTATGTTATAACATAAAATAAATTCAGAATTGATATTTTGTTTAGACATAATTTTAATTCTGCATTTTCAATTATAGCTTAATAATAATTCGATGAATTATAAGTATGTCTAGACATAATAATAATTTTTTTTTTTTTTTTATTATCAATTTAATTTGGTAAAATTTTTATGATGGTATTAAATAGCAAAACGGCGTGCCGTATACGCACACGCAAAAAAAATATCATTCTAGTGCTAAGAAAACCAATTACTCAGTTTTCTCTTTTTTTAAGTAACGATGATCTTTACAAAGAATGTTTTTTTGATAATATTACTTAAAATAAATAATATTCTGAATTCTAATTATTCAATTCTTCAATTAAAAATATAAAATTAAAACAAAAAGTTGATTTGCTTATTATTTTGACTTTTCTTCGATAAAATATTATAATGTTCTTTAAATAAGTATAAATTCTTCTTTCGAGTACATGATAATGACTTCTTCTAAAATTTGTAACGAATACATTTTAAGACTATTATCAAAAAATATTCTTTCTTAAAGACAACCGTTACTTACTAAAAGAAAAAAAGTAAATTGAGTAATCGCTTTTTTAAGCAGTAGAATTGATATCTTTCTGTGTATGCATATGTACACACGTATGTACATATATACGTACGCACAAACAATTTTTCTATGCTGTTAGAAAATTTTATTTTTATTTAAAAAAGGCGAGAAACTATCATCGCTCAGGACGGGAGTCCAGCGTTACGCGCTGCTCGTGCGTAGCCATCGCCGCTTGTAATAAACAATTGCCCGCGCGCCGATCGCGGGGCGGCCGGGCGGCCGCATCTCGCCGCGCGCTTGCATTCGACGGTGGGCCGGGCTAATTCGGCGATTTTTAATCATTAATAACTCATCAACTATTGCGAAAATTGCAAAATGGTACATGACTTTTCGACTCAGTTTGGTCCGCTCTATCTGGATACCAGCAAAGTATTAAACATTCAGGGACACCCTGTATATATTTACGCCAAATTGCATATATAACATCGTGTTATTTTTACACAAAAAAATTATTACATATTAACTCAATAGGCATTAAACTTGCATACATAAATGAATCTCGCGTTTTATGTAAAATTTGGTAAGAAACCGGTAACCTAACCTATACTATTTTACAAGCGTTACTTAAGTGTAAGTGTAACTGTGTGTTTATGTCCGCGATGTGGTGAACTCGGGACTCGGGATGCCGTAGGTGCGTTAGGCCCAAGGAATTGCGCGGATCACTTCCCCCTGCGGCCCGCGAACGCGATATGTATTACTAGGTTATGATAACTGACTGACAGCACGCTGTCCGCGCGAACACACTGAGCGACAAGCGCACACGTACGCGTATATGCCGCCTCTTTTCAGTGTATCAACACTGTCATGAAGGAGACCCGGGGGAACGTTAGACATATTCTCAAATGCCATCTATCAAGAAAAAAACAACCGTAGGACGACGACGACGACGACGACGTTTCTCAATTGTAAACCATTTCAGACTTTGCATCGTAATATCTCCGCTCGTAGCGGAAAAATAAAAACACTCTTATTTGTAAATCGACCCAAGCTATCGATCAAACCTACTTAGAACTTGATCCGTTCACTTGTTATTGAGATCTCAAAATCTCGGGTATTCGCAACTCGTGCGTTCGCGTAAAAGAGTCACGGTGCGTCTCGCTCCGCGCGTACTTGGCGCGAAACACTACCGTGTCTCTTGATATCTTAGGGTTTGGAAATAGTAATTATTCACGAAAGCAATAACAACAAAATAAATTTTGGTAAATTTTATATTCATATTCAGCAATCTCTAACATTTTAAAAAATAATTAAATTATATATGTTCTTCTCACACACAAAAAAGATTAGACTCTAAAAGGATTAATTAATATATTTAATCTAAATATATCTATCACACATAATAAATTATAATAGCAAAGTTTTTGGAAGTGAACAAACCAGTTTATATTTTTAATGCAAACTTTACCTCGAATTTTTATATTTGTTGTCATCAGAGGATTTTTTCTGCTAATATTTGAAGACTAGTAGATAATGGATTTTCTCGTGATTGAGTGCATACACGATTCTCTCTATTTAGATACTAACTATTTGAATTTTGTTACACTAATTGTAAGACTTTACTTTGGAGTATGGCGAACTCTTTGGTAATGAAGTTTTTAACAAGGTAAGATTTAAGATTATGCAATATAATTATAATTAAATTATTGTTTGAGAATATTATATATAACATTAATGAATAATGAATGATTAATGTGTATTTATATTTGTATTTCAATGATTAATGTGTATTTATGTATGTAACTGTTATTGCTCTACTAAATTATAAGTTTTTGTGCATAAGTTTAAAATTGATTAGATTTCTGCATTTTTGGGATATTTTGTCATGAGATATATTGCCAAGGGATATTTTGTCATGCGGTATACTGTCACGGTATATTTAGTCTCAGGGATATTACAGCTAGGATATTATGTCCGGGATGTTTAGACATGTAACCAATAAAAATACCACTTAGGTTGGATTTTTGAATTTACAAATAATATACTACTGTGAGATATTACAAGTAGAGGAGACCGGGGCGAAGTCGCTACTATTTTTTCGGTGCTGATTTTTGACAACAAAACAAATAATTTTAGTAAAATGTGGTATATTGTTGTAAAAAGTGAACCCTTAGTTATAAAATTTATACGGACATTTTTGGTCTACGTCGCTTTGTTCAACAGGTATAAAGTGAAAACGACAAAGGTGCAAAAATTGAAATGTCAAAATTGCCGGGGCGTAGTCGTCGCTTCATTTTGGGACTAAATTTTAAATGAAAATTCATAATTCAGATCATGAAAAATGATAGAATACATTTTATTAATTATTTTTTGATAGAAAAATAAAAACATTAATTAAAAACACGATGGCGAATAATTACAAGATAATTACAAAATAATTACAAGAAAAGCGCACACACTTATGTGCCCTACGCTTGCACGTTTCTCGTCAGCTCTATTCTGTCATCTCTGAGCACACTCAGCACATATTATCCAAGTCATTGCCGGAATCCGACCATTGCTGCTTCTTTGACTTTGATTTTCTTCGGAAGCCTCCATGATATGGCTTGGTGACGACTTCGCCCCGGACACAAGTTTCAAGTTTAGTCGTTCATAAAATATTAAAAATTAATGAAAATAAAAAAACTTCACTGGATTCATTTTCAGCATGCATTACTCTTTAGAATCACTTACTTTGAGAGAGATTCGGAGACACTATTTAATATATAATATTTATATATATATTATTTTTATAATATTTAAGATATTACAAATTTTTGACACGCAAAAAATTTTACTTTTAACCTCCGAAAACACGTTTACCTCCATAAGAATCACAACATGGCACATAACCTCACTAAACTCCGTTGGTCACGTGGGCACTATAAGCCGCGTTTACAGTATTAATGGCGAATTCACACAACATACAGATTTCGAGATAATTGCAATGACGACTTCGCCCCGGTCTCCCCTACGTCCTGAGAATTTCTGAGAAATAATATACTACTAGAGATGTTATAGAAATGTTTGAAGTATATTATATACGGTACGTATATTTACAGAACAAGTATAGAACATTCGAATGATATTATGTGCTGTATGGGTCGGTAACCCCAAGTCCTTGTAAGTCCCCTTGTAAGTTACTCTTAACATGTAAAAATATTAACGTATAAAAAATATTAAAAACAAAATGATTTTTCTTTTATAGAGAAACGGGATTTTTTTGTAATTGTACATATACATAATTATACGTACTTTTTATTTAACGCAATTTTAAGATGTTTGCTGCAAAGTTTTACATGTTGGTACACATGTTTGTCGCATTTCTTAATGTTTACATCTATATCTATTTAAAAGAGTTAACAAACACTAAAAAAAAGATTAATTTAATGATATGATATTCTCGTAGTTTCAGTCATCTGTAAACTTATTCGTTCCAACAATTTAGAACAATGATAGTCGAAAAGCGATTTTTATGATTTGTAACATAGTGTTTGCAATGTTTTCTTTTCATTTTTTGCTTATACAGAAAAAGGATTCTTATATGACTTATTTAAACCGCGCTATCAAAGTATTTCTATGCTAGAAACGCTAAATGCATTGACAAATTTCGTTTTTCTTCAACGCTGAAGTAACACAGTTATATTTATATGTGTCAATAGGCTCATAAAATTAATAATCAGTCAAGGAAAAAAGAGCAATTGAGCCTCAACAGGATGTAAGTGTTGAAATTTCTATATTAAAGTATAGAAATATAGTTATAGTTATAGTTACTTTTTGTTTCCATTAAATTATTATTAATCTTTGAAATATCATTATTATAATCGCTATTTGTAGTTCGTAAGACCGGAAATAGTTAATTAATTCAATTGTTTCGATTCATATTGCTTATCACGCGCTCTCACTTTGACCCAAAGTCCACCGTGTGCTCTGACCGTCATTCGAAATTTGGCTATCACCTTCTCTTTGCCAAGAATCGGCTCTAATCGACACTTCTTTAGAATGGCGCTGATGACCGATTTCATCTCGAGTGTAGCGAATTTGTTTCCTAAAAAGGTACGGAAAAGAGACGATATGTCACACGGTATTTTTCTTTAAAAAAAAAGTTAAATCTATCTTGTGTAATATTGAAGAAGCTTTTAGTGCCTTTATTTAAGAACGTAAACAAATCTAAAATATCTTTATTTTCCTTTTTTCGAATTTTTCTTTTTTTTTCTTATATATCGGACTGATTTATATTTGTTCTTCTCACCGATGCAATTGCGAGGTCCGGCGCTAAATGGTATGTAAGCGTAGGGATGTCTTCTCTCGGAGTTTTCAGGGCTAAAACGGTCCGGTTTAAAATCGTGGGGATCAGGAAAATGATGAGGCAAGCGGTGCGTACAATATGGCGCTATAAACACGCCACAACCAGCTGGTATTACATGCTTTCCTGCATGACAAAAAGTTATAATTTTAACGTTATATAATTTTTAATTTAAACGTTTTTATTTTGCAATTATTCCGAGAATGATTGAGAGCAATTTTTTTTATATATTTATATGATGAATATCTTTACTGACGCGGATGTTCTTTTATCTACATTCTACTGAATATTCACGTTGAAGACGTATTATCCGATATTAAAAAACAATATTAAAAAAATTTTTAGTTTATTCTAACTAAAAAGTAATTACATATAAATAACTAAGTAATACAATTATAAAGAAATTGTGTGTAAAACTGAATGGTATTCACAGGATCGAATAAAATAATTATCGTGGAAGTTTTTTCTCTTTAGATCTCACCTAATCTCACGTCCTCCCCGAGTGTCCTGGCGAAAAGCGGCACGCTAGGATACAACCTCAGAGATTCCTTGATACACATGTCCAAACATTTCATCTCTTTGAGATCTTGCATGGTTGGTGATCTTCTGTCGTCGCCAAAAATCTCATTCAATTCCGCGACGCATCTTTCCTGCCATTTGGGATTATTCGCCAGAAGGAAAAGCGTCATCGCGGTAGCGGTGCCGACCGAGTCCTGGCCTGCCAGCATGAAAGTGCAACATTCCTCGATAATATCTCGCTCAGTGAACCGAGGATTCTTTTCATTGATCTCGACCATGTACTCAAGCAGGGATGTCTTTCTAGGCGTGCTGTCAGTGATAAGGGAACCGTTCTTTTGCAGGAACTCGCGCTTCTCCTTCATTTTTTGGAAGCAAAAGTCGAACAGATCCTTCTGCTGTTGTTCCTCCGATTTCCCAGCTGCTGTCAATCGGTAAATCCAGTCGATTAGCAACCACGGTCGTGCAAATCTATACGGCACCATAACTTGGCCCCTGTTCCCAAGATACATCGATGTTAGTAATTACCGTTATATCCGTTGCAGTATACATAGTTTTCTAGAAAGGAAATGAAGAGCAAACGCATCATTCTTCGGCAGGAAAATTTTTAATGTAAAACTACTTAATGTATTGATAATTACAAAGTCACCGATGGCACAAGTTAAGAAGTTTTGAAGAGCCAAGTTTAATTTAATTCAGATATAAATAATTTTGTAAAGATTAAAATATCAATAAAAAATAATTTATTAGAATAATTTATAGAGTATAAAACATGGTAGTTTTTATTACAATTTTTAAAACACAATTTTCTATTTTTTAAATATTTTGGAATTTGAGATAACAAAGTTTGCTAATGAGGTCGACTACTGTTTGGTATCGTTTTGGATTGTACTTACTTTCTGAATGGCGTGTCGTCTTCACTGTCGTTGCTTCTTTGACTCGCCGATGTGCCCAGAATCGTCTCTGAAGTGAGCGTTATTATGTCAGGTGGCTAATATTTGGGATAAGTACCGCTGCCTTCGAGATGTCGAAACGTATGATTATGAGAGAAAGAGCGTTTAATCTCTTTAAAGGCGTATTAACGTTATGCAAATACTGAAGATCAACAAAGGCATAGTATATACGAATGCGCGCTACTATAGGCTACTACTTTGACAAGTCTCGACGTGGATTCTCATGCTAATTCGCCGTGTTTATGAAAATATGAAGTATTTTAGCATACACCATTTAAGGTACGCGTCGATTTCTACGCGGCATACCATCAGTGAAAGCGTTTTACACTTTCATTGCGTGATGCACTCATTTTCATTATTGCATTGGACCATACATCCTAATTTGTATACTATCGCACAGTTATCAATTTTTCTTTACTCCATGTTTGCAATTTATAAAACAAAAGATATAAATATAATCGACAAGGTCTTTTAACTCGACTTTTAACTCGTTTTGCAAGTCAAATACACTTCTTTTCGAAAGTGGGAAAAGGCTGGAAATATTAATTAATTCTAATAAGTAAGTGCCAATTAGCATTTCTATGCTATACATCGTTCCAAGTATTTTACAAATAAAACGCAGAAGAATTTTCTACTTTTAACTAAGTAAGCGTTTTTTTGAGTAATCGTACGAAGATGAAATTCTTAGATAATAAAACCCAAGTTTTTCAGTTTGTGACCATTAAAATCTATCCTCGTGTATGTACAAGCAATTTACATCACGTACCGATCAGTATATCATAGACCGAGTTATTGACGAACACGGTGACGTTTATATCTTTCCCGTCCTTCTCGAGCAGCTTGTCGACTAAGCGATCGGCGCACTCGCTGAACGTTCCAGCGAATCTCTCGAGTACGTGGCGATGGAAGGCCGGTTGCAAGATTCTCCGATGTACCTTCCACTTGTCGACATCCCGCGTAACTAGACCTTTGCCCAAAAAGTTATCGAGCAGCTTGTAGAAAAATATCTTCCGCGTGTGCTTCATGCTGCTGAGCACCATTTGGATGTCATTCGGCTCGACGAGCACAACGTACGGCAGAAGTGTCAACCATATTCGAAAAACGCGACCGTAACTCTGCGCCTCATTTGTCATCCTTTGCATCACTAAGAAATTAAAATCTTTTACATACTATACAAATATACATTTACTGTCTTTCAATAGGATAACTTAAAACTCATTTTATTTGCGGGTCGTTGCAACGTTTACGATATGAGAACAATATATAATTCAGATGGCTGGATAAGACATACAGCGATTTTGATTAGTTGACGATTAATTAACAGCATACAGCAATTTCAAAAGTTTTAGTAATACTGAATCACTCACGATTTCCTTCGAGAACAGCGTTTGCGTTGCCAAGAATGGGCACTGTTTTCGGTCCATTGAGAGTGAAGATAAATTTGAGGATTCTGATGTAATTCTTCAACGCGTATATAATGTAGATAACAACTACAAAGGCGAGGTAAGTCCACATTTCTTCCGATGTACGATTCAACTGATTACAAGAAATGTAATTTTCACGTCAGTATCATCATATCATGGATAATAAATTCAGCAACAATATTATTCCCGCAACATATTATTCGAAATGACAAGGACGTTGCAATAAAATTATATCGTTTGCTTAGAGGCTTAGATACTTACAAATAGACCAAATGTGCTAAAAGGATGTGCAAATGAGGGATAAACGGAATAATTTGTGAATGTATCTGCTTCAACTGCGACGCAGATATATTTGCGTTTCTCGATGCGTTTCTGCAATGCTTTAATCCACTATTTTTAACGCAAAAGAATATCCTTTTGAATCAATATTTCCGTGTTATGCTAATTGCTTTCGATAAAACCGAGAATGAAAAGATAAAGAGACAAATTCTTCACTTATCTATACAGTGATTCATCAAACGATACATAATGCGAGTGAGCAATAAAATTTAACCGGCAATTCTTACACGATGAACATGCATCATGAATATGTCATGAATACAAAACACCACGAATGTAAAATAACATAAAATAGAGAAGAAAGATAAGATGCAGATAGTATCCGGTTTCTGCGCACCTTGTCGATTTCAAATCTTCTTTCCCGACATAAAACGTATCCTCTTTAACCCTCTACATTACTCACGTGGGATGTAAAATACATTCTACATCTGATTAATGAGATATTATGCAATATATATATCAAATAGGTAGCTGTTATTTTGCAACATGTGAATAAAACTTTAAAAACAAATTGAACACTATTCTGTAGAATTCAGCATTTTTAATAGCATGCAAATGCAAAAATATATGCATTTAGCTAGTTGCACAGCTCACTAGCATGTTTTCGAAATGATAAAAAATCTGAATTTACAATTATCAATGTGCTTCCAAAAACTATTAATATATTTTAACATTAATAACTGTATCTGTCCCTTCAAAGAATTCCTAAAAAAGCGCCTTTTCATAGCCGTTCCTATCAAATTTTTTTTATTTTTTTTATGAGATGCATTTTTATAAGTTTCATAAAGATATTTCATAAAGATATATTTTTTTTACTTTTTACCATGTACATGCTAATAAAAATAATGGATTTTTTCTACAGAATAGTGCTCAATTTAGTGCCCTTTGCAATGTTCTAAAAGGTGCTTATTAGCATCAATATTATTAAATTGATTGACTGTTTTAAAACCGACAAGTAATCAAAAATATTATTAGGCCTAAAGATCCAGCTTGACCGAATAAGGCATTTCTATTTATTTATGATTACTCACATATCGGTTAATTTTCATTTACTTATTAGTGTTTAATTTATTTCATTGTCCGTCGTTACGAAATAATAGTTATTTAGATTCAGTAACTTCCCAATTGTGAATTTGTTACCTTGCGCATTAGTGTTGAATCGCGCGATATCATGGCCTCGCTACATAACATTTGTCTAACACATACATTCAATCATATGGCGTCGTATTATTGCAGATAGTATTAGTTCGCCCGCCAAATTCCGCGAGGGACGTTTACTTCCTCACATTAACAATTCAGAATAAGATACCTTTAATTGGCGTGATCGAATCATGCAAGTAGAGTGTGTCGCGGATAATCGCGCATACGGATCGCATAACAATAAGTTTCACAACAAGAATAAACCGGGAATATTAACCGAGAAGCTCATCCAATATACTTGTTAATTTATTAAAACCTGCATTTAAACGCTTAAACTGTTGACTTAAACTGTTGAATGTTTATAAATGTTTATGTAACGTGAATATAAAGCTAATTTTAATTTAAATTGTGACGCAATGGAAATTTCAAAATTTATTATGGTTATCAGGGTTGTCTTGGGGGTTTGTTCATTGTTATAAGATAAATAAATATGTAAAAACAACGTTTTTTTGTTGTTAAAAATATACAAACAGACTTATGTAGGAACAGCACTTTGATTCAGTCTTTTATCTTCTCACTCGTTTACCTTGCACGGAGAAAAGTTTGGTCGAGTTATTTTACGAGGAAGTAGCCACTTACAGTTTGGAGAAAGTTGTAGTAGAAATATGATGCTTCAAAATTTGATGCACACTTGCACACGTAAAAATCATACGATGTAGTTAAGTGAAAGTTATCAATATGACATCGATCAACCAACTCGCATTCATTTTTGTACGGTGTCTGCGTACTTATAGGATCACGTAGATGCAACACTTCCCTCTCTACCGAAAAATACATAAAATGCGTATAACCAATAGTCTCTTCGCCTCATACGCCGCCCATATTTCCTTCTCGGCGTATATTTATGTCCTGATATTTGATAATATATTTAAAGTATTTTTTTTCAATAAGTTAACACATTGTCTCTCCTTCTCTTTCTTTTTTCATCCTCTCGCAATTCTTGCAGATGTTAATTCTTTCGAGAAACCAACGTTAAAATCGACAAGTTCTTCATAGTTGTCGTTAGACAATTTACGTTTATTTCTTTATCCTTTCAATTTGTTCGAAAAAGCGATTTCAACATTGATAAGTCCTTGTATCCGTCGCCGTCGCTCTAATAATTTATGTCTATTTCTCTAACCTTCGTGTTTGTAACACATTGCATACGATATTTAAATTACACGATAGATGACTCGCGATGAAACTAGTTACTTTTAGAATTAGTTCCCAGACAACACCATGTCTAAAATCGGGACACATAAGACGTCTTAAAAACATCTTTGAAACAGCTTTAAGACGTCTTATGTCCTGATTTTGGACATGTGTACTGCGTGGGTTACTTCTTTCTGCTCGGTGGTATTTATCGCTTTTTTCGCTGTTAGCTCGATAAACTTCTATATTTCAGCAAAAATATAAAATTATTCGGAATTGACAAAACATCGCGAATTACCGCTATTATGGAATATCGTGGCGTCGCGATCATTCTTGATTCGAGAAGAGAGGCTTCGATTCTACGCAGTATGTGTGTATTACAAAACGGCGCGTGTATGGAATCAATCTTCGGTTCGGTCCCGCGCGTGCCGTTCGCCGATTTCTATCAATTAAATAACACGACGATAGATCGGTAAACGCCCGACGCGCAACGCATGGCACCCTCACCTGCTGAAGCAACACCGTAAAACCGTCATAGCCCCTTACGGGGCCTGGTCACCGCTGTCAGAAGGCACCCGCGCAACGAGGGATCTACATTCGCGGTTGAAACGATCAACTGACTAAACCTTGTCACCTGCTCGCCGGTAGTTTATATGTACGGGGAGATGGGAGATCGGGTTGTCTCATAGCTAAGCCCGTAGCCCATCTCGCCGCTAAAATCGGCAATTAATGCCCCGATCACGTATCGCGTGATGCGCGCGTGCAGGCGTGCCTCGCGAGTGGCCCGGGTGTCCCAGGCCGGCCTCTGGGGGGCGAAGCGAGGCGAGACGAAGAGGATCGCCAAAGAGGATGCTTTACGTGCATCCTTCTGTTCACGGCCGTCGTAGGGCGAGGCGGAAAACTCAAGGAAACGACCTCAAGGCGAAACGAATGCCGATCACTTCCACAAATCGTGCACGCGATGCATAATTCAATTCGGTCGCAGCCACGCACTTCATTTTTGACGCGGCGCGGCGTGGCGCTTCTCACCCATTCGCATAAGATTGACGTTCATTCGATTTTCCGGGTACGTCGACGTGTGCGTTCGTAGACGTGCAGGCGTCTGCAACTCGACGTTTTAAATTGGATGCAAGTGCATGTCGAATATATCTCGAAACCTGCACTAAACGTTTCATTCGACAACCAATTCTTTTTGACATCTCGACGTGAGAATAGAAAAATATCAAGTTTGCCTTAATAGCCCACACAGTAAAATATATCTGAGATATAATCAGATATATCCCAGTAAGCAAGGAACATTAAATTAACGTTTAGAAATATTGACTTTATGTGTAATATGATTTTTCTGAATAAGGTAAACGGCCCAGTTACAGAGGCACTGTCCTAGTTTCCGGCACCGACGGTACATTTATATTTGTAATAAATAAAGTTTTCGTCAAATATTAAAAAGATTACAAGCAAATTAAAGAGCATTTTTTACTGTTGATTATTGCACAAACATTTTTTTTTTAATGTTTTGTACTTAAATTACCGACAGTGAATGGGGCGACTCGCGCGTTTCAGACGTTTCAGTGGCTCCCGAAGGGCATTCCTAGTCCTAGGTGACACACCTTAGTGGTAGCGAACGTCAAACTGCTGATTTTTGGTATTATGTAAGTATTAAAACGTCATAATAGTTATATGAACATGTTCAGCACGAATCACATTATCGATTAGATAAGTAATAGTTTATCTGTATGTTAGTTTTTCCCTTAAATTCCCGATGCCAAGAAGTGCGTCACGTAATGAAGGTTATGTTTCACTTTTTGGCACAGAGTTTGTAATATGTTGCATCATCAATTTTGCTTTATTATTCTAGAAATTGAGGTAAATTTATTGATACTTGTAACTCGAAAATTTATGATAAAAAACATTTTTTATGAAAAAAATAATTCTAATGAATTTTTATGAAATTTGTTTAAAATTTATTAATTATTCAACACATTTTGACACTTTTTTTACGCTACAGATAAATTTTGTTTTCTGAGTTTTATTTTCACCTATCTTATTTTTTGTATTTTATGCCCGATCTACAATAGCTGTAGTAAGCCTCAAGCTGTAAGAAATTGACCAATTACAGGCGAATGTGAGGAGAATAATCGACTGTGATTGGTCAATTTCTTACATCTTGAGGCTTACTACAGCTTACTACAGCTATTGTAGATCGGGCATTAATGTAATATATAAAAAATCTGTTGTAACAGAGTAAGCACATATAGAGAAAAAAGTGATGGAGACTTTGGACTCTTCGAAGGTAGCTAATTTATCTCATATATCTTATATTATATGTAGTTTTTGCATAGAGGTTGACAAAATATAATACCTACAAACTAATTAGTAATTGAACATTGATTATTACAGCTAAAATTATACGCAGGACAATATAAGTAACTGTGACGTTTCGAAGTGCCGAAAATTGGGCCCGTTGGTGCCATAAAGTGCGGCAGAGCACTTCGATAGTGCCAAAAACGCCGGCAGTAACGAGCATTATAAAAATAATTATTTATTTATTAGAACTGAATGATTTAACTAAAAATATAGGTGAATCTTACTCAGAAAGCTTTAATGCACGTGTTAAAATAGTTTGTTTGGGGTTTAACAATATATCGCGTCCGTAAATAATAGAAAATCAGGGCCGCTGCTATAAAGGTGCCTATAACTGGGCCGTTTACCTTATTGTTAAAATATTTTTAAAAAGTTACAGAAAATATTTTTTAAATGTTACTCTGACATTTTTATTTGAGATCAATGCACAGTTCAAAATTCCTTGTAATTTGGACTTAGAAATAACGTTGATAGTATATTAATTTGCTATTGTTATAATGTTATTGTTTTATATTGTGCGCAACACGCTCATCGCGACAGCCGTGATGTACATGATGAAATGAAGATTCTCTACGTTTGGCAGAAAATGCCGCTAGGGAATTTTTAAGTCGATTCTTATGAATCAAGCTTGAATTCGATGTCTAGGTATCCCAGGTTGCCGATGAAGAGGTCCAGATAGTGCGCTTCATAGTTTTCGGTGTCCAGGTGTAATAACACGTTGAATTCGATGTCTACGTGTCCCAGGTTGCCGATGACGAGGTCCTCATAGTGCGCTCTGTAGTTTTCGGTGTCTACGTGTATAAATACCTTGAATTCGATGTTTAGGTATCCCAGGTTGCCGATGACGGGATCCAGATAGTGCGCTTCATAGTTTTTGGTGTCCATGTGTAATCGTACGTTGAATTCGATGTTTAGTGTCCCAGGTTGCCGATGACGAAGTCCACATAGTGCGCTTTATAGTTTTCGGTGTCCAGGTGTAATAATACGTTGAATTCAATGTCTACGTGTCTCAGGTTGCCGATGAGAAGGTCCACGTAGTGCGCTCCGTAGTTTTCGGTGTCTACGTGTATTAATACTTTGAATTCGATGTCCACGTGTCCCAAGTTGCCGATGACGGAATCCAGATAGTGCGCTTCATAGTTTTCGGTGTCCAGGTGTAATCGTACGTTGAATTCGATGTCTAGGTGTCCCAGGTTGCCGATGACGAGGTCCACATAGTGCGCTTCGTAGTTTTTGGTGTCCAGGTGTAATAATACCTTAATTGATATCTAGGTGTCCCAGGTTGCTGATGACGAGGTCCAGATATCGCGCTCCGTAGTTTTCGGTGTCTAGGTGTAATAATACTTCGGATTCGATGTTCACGTGTACCAGGTTGCCGATGACGAGGTCCAGATAGTGCGCTTCATAGTTTTCGGTGTCCAGGTGTAATAACACGTTGAATTCGATGTCTACGTGTCCCAGGTTGCCGATGAGAAGGTCCACGTAGTGCGCTCCGTAGTTTTCGGTGTCTACGTGTATTAATACTTTGAATTCGATGTCCACGTGTCCCAAGTTGCCGATGACGGAATCCAGATAGTGCGCTTCATAGTTTTTGGTGTCCAGGTGTAATCGTACGTTGAATTCGATGTCTAGGTGTCCCAGGTTGCCGATGACGAGGTCCACATAGTGCGCTCCGTAGTTTTCGGTGTCTACGTGTATTAATACCTTAATTGATATCTAGGTGTCCCAAGTTGCTGATGACGAGGTCCAGATATCGCGCTCCGTAGTTTTCGGTGTCTAGGTGTAATAATACTTCGGATTCGATGTTCACGTGTACCAGGTTGCCGATGACGAGATCCAAATAGTGCGTTTCATAGTTTTTGGTGTCCAGGTGTAATCGTACGTTGAATTCAATGTCTAGGTGTCCCAGGTTGCCGATGACGAGGTCCACATAGTGCGCTCCGTAGTTTTCGGTGTCTACGTGCATTAATACCTTGAAATTTATGTCTAGGTGTTCTAGGTTGCTGATGACAAGGTCCAGATAGCGCGCTCCGTAGTTTTCGGTGTCTAGGTGTAATAATACCTCGAATTCAATGTCTACGTGTTCCAGGTTGCCGATGACGAAGTCCACATAGTGCGCTTCATAGTTTTTGGTGTCTAGGTGTATTAATAACTTTAAATCTGAATGGGTGCGTTCAGCCGATACTCCGCTAGCCAAGCAATCGTGAGCAGTCGCCCGTTTTCGCTCGTTTCCTCTCCTTTTAATCCATTAGGTCAAAAGAGAGGAAACGAGCGAAAACGAGCGACTGCTCACGATTGCTAGGCTAGCGGAGTATCGGTTGAACGCACTCAATGTAGGACACGTAGATATCGAATTTAAGGTATTAATACATGTAGACACCGAAAACTACGAAGCGCACTATGTGGACGTCGTCATCGGCAACTTGGAATACGTGGCCATCGAATGCAAAGTATTAATACACCTGGACACCGAAAACTATAAAAGCGCACTATGTGGACCTCGTCATCGGCAACCTGGGACACCTAGACATTGAATTCAAGCTTGATTCATAAGAATCGACTTAATATTTCCCTAGCGGCAGAATTAGAATTATATCATGACATAATAAAAATCGTTAAATTAAAATTATGTCTAGACATAATAAAAATTGGACGAAAATTATGTCTAGACATAATAAAAATTGGATAAATTAAAATTATGTCTGACGTAAAAATAATTATCAAAAATATCGATACCTGAAGATATCGGATTTATCAAAATGAGAAAAATTTTCCTTTTTATTATGTATATTTTTTTCTCAGTAAATACACATATACTAACAAAAAAAGAAATTTTCTTTATTTTAATAAATGGAGTCACAGTTGTATGCAAACTAAAATATTTACTAAAATCCAGAACATTTTTTTCTCAGTGATTGTCAGGAAATCTTATGTTATTCTTCCAAGATCTTTTTTGCGATAGAATAAAGTAAAGGTTTTTGTGAAACACAGATATTATATTATAAGCGAAAACACAGATATTGGTAAACTTTTATTCATAATCAGATCTACCACAGGCACGAACACGTTACTCGCGCGCGTATGGCTGAGAGAACAAGACGTCTGTCGTAGCATAGATATATTAATTAAGGCAAAGATATATTAATTAAGGCAAAGATAAACGTAAGACGAAAAAGGTTGTTGTACAATAGCCTTTCAAGACTTACGTTTTACTCTGCCTTTATATTCACGACTACGACGTTGATGTAAACACTTACGTTTCTCGGTCAATAGCGTATCACGTTATTGGCGTTGACAAAAGACGGTAGCACACATCGGTTTCGCGCTAAATACTGTGGCGCTAACACGGCTAACATCGCGTGAAAATTTAGTCTAAACACAAGAATATACAAAGCTTAAATTTATAATTACTCTTGTCTCAAGATATTAAGTCAATCTTATTTTATTCTATTTTATTCCTTATTTTATAAGGATATATATATTTAAGTAAGTTTCAGAAAATTGTTATATATTCTCAAATGTTATTTTTTAAGTGTGCCACTTTATGATAAAAGTAGACTCCACGATACAAAAATTGTGCCGCTCCATAACCCGAGACAGTGTTGTGTTTTTTGATACCGTTCTTATAACACTATTCGTCAAATTTTAAATACGAGAAACAGATCTCATCGAATGCCATCTATCGGATACTTTGAGATGCAATATCTGATCTGATCATATATAATCTTATACGACTATATAAGTTCATCCTATGATTATATTATTTTCAGTTTAAATTATAAGATATGTTTGCAAAATAATACGATTAATATATTTATTTATAAGAACTATAATATATATTATATAACAGTTTTTTTCACGAATTATATTACAGGTAAAATGTCACTGTTTACAATAATATTTAATAAAAATTAATGTCAATTAAAAAATATATAAATAAATACATATCGCAGGAATTTAAATATTGCGCAGGGTTTCTCCGGGAGAATGGTGATATCTATGTTACTAAAGCTGACAAAGGCCAAGTTACCGTAATTATGGATAAGAGTACGTATTTTAATCAAATGACCGTGTTGCTCAGTGATAGTTCTACATATAAAGAATTAAATAAGAATCCGATTAATAGAATAACTACAAAGATTAAGGAACTAATTAAAACTTGGTATAACAAAGATATCATTACCGAGAATGGATATAAACAACTTAATTGCACTAATGGGAATCTATCTCGTTGTTATGGACTGCCGAAAGTACATAAAAATGGCTTCCCACTCCGTATTATTGTGTCCGCGTTGGGAAGTCCATTGTATAAAATAGCGAGATTATTTTACGATACTCTTGACCAATCTGTACCTAAACCTAATTCACATGTCAAGGACAGTTGGTCTTTCGTCAAAATGATTAACGGTGTGAGAATTGACGATGACGATATTTTGGTTTTGTTAGATGTAACCGCACTCTTTACTAACATCCCTAAAGAGTTGGTCATCAAAGCTATAGAAAAACGTTGGAATCATATTGCAAAGAATACGAAACTCAGTCTTCCTCAGTTCACACACGCAATAGACCTGATCTTAAGCTCGACCAGTTTCTGTTTCAACGGACGTTTTTACGAACAAAATTTTGGTAGTCCGATGGGATCTCTCCTCTCCCCAATTCTCGCGGATCTAGTTATGGATGATCTAGAAACACACTGTCTGCAGTCGCTCAGTTTTATTGTAAGATTTTATCGTAGATACGTGGATGATATTTTTGCGGTGGTCCCTAAGTCGAAAATTTATGAGCTCCTCACGACATTCAATAACTATCACTCTAGATTAAAATTCACGTATGAAATAGAATCAAATTGTGCATTAAATTTCTTGGACACCACAGTGATTCGAGAAAAGAATACATTGATAACGAATTGGTACAGAAAACCAACGTTCTTGGGACGCTACATCAATTATTTCTCGAATCACCCGTTTAAATATAAAATTAACATTATAAGGAATTTAGTGGATAGGGCGATTTTACTCTTGGATAATCGGTTTTACTCTAATAACATTTCAACAGTTAAAAAAATACTTTTAAACAACTGTTTTCCGATTGATGTTGTCAATAAATACATTAATGTCCGTCGAGGCAAGCTAACAAAAAAATTGAATAATCCGCTTGACGGGAGTGCAGACTTGCAAGAAAGGGGAGATCCTGTCAATTGTGTAACGATACCGTATGTCGAAGTCCTTAGTGCGAATATTGAGCGTACAATGAGGGAAAGTGCTGTGAGAGGTGTCAAATTTAAAACACTTTTAACGATTCCGAGGAAGCTAGATTGTGTAATTAAGAAAGGGAAGGACAAATTACAACCTTACAGGCAGACTAATATTGTATATAAGTTAGATTGTGTTAATTGTGACTCTTGTTACGTCGGACAAACAAAGAGACACCTAGAGACTCGCATAAAAGAACATCGGAGCGATGTCAAAAAGCACGTAGATAATCATTCGGTTGTAACTAAACACCGTCTCACTCAAAACTACGATTTTGATTGGCAAAATCCGAAAATCCTGTATAGTGAGAGACATTTCAGAAAAAGAGAGATTTCTGAAATGTTTTTCATTAAAAAGAATAAATACACTGTAAACCTCCAGAAGGATACGGAGAATTTGCCCGCGATATACGATCGTGTCATTGAGGCAGTATAATAAGTGATAGAGTTCGGATCTGTTTCTGTTGTATTGTTTATGATCTGGTTTGTTATTCCTTACTTTCGGAACACGTCTTATTGTAATTGGCATTTATCATTGTGACTTTGAATATAGCATGGAATCGAGCCAGTGGAGAAAAAATGGATAGTCCTTTTCTCTTCAAAATTTGCTTGGCGGCTCTCAGAAACTTGTTATTTTGTTTTTTTGACGCACTTAATATGTAAGTTCTCACGATGTACTTGCGATATGTCTCCCACTTTTTCATAATTTATATCTTTATTCGTTCTAGCGTGGCGTTCGCATGATGTGGTTTGGGCGCAACGTCTTGCGACGAATGATATTGTTGCGTAATTTTGTATAATCTCACTTGAGAAGGACCCAATCGGGGTCGAAACGTTGTGAGACGAATAAATAGAAATTGGCCAGTTGGGTCGCTTAATCTCGATTATTATTTCAATTAAAAAAGATAAAATGTCTTGTGCAAAATTAGAAAAAAAGGAAAATTTAAAATAACACGAGCAATGAGAAGTGCCATTTTTGGTCAAAGCGGATCTTGGTGCTTAATAATATTTTACAAAATCAATTATTATTAAATACATTTTTCAGTTTTTTAAATTGCGTGCCAATATGGACTTTGTCGGACTTAAAACGCAATTGTGTAAATTGAAATTAGAAATAATATCTCATATTAATTTGATTGTCAAGTAAAATAATATACTAAAAAAATATTTATAACAGTTATACAAATTTATGGATAGATCCGAGTATATGTTCATATATGATTAACCTTATAAATATACTTTTACATGATCAGACATGATAATATACAAGCATATAAGACCATATATGGCTATATATATAAGATTATACTTACAGAGGTTTTATGGAATACATAATCATATTTTCATATATAGCCATATAATATTGTTCAAGATTAGGGCGGCAGTGTGGTCTAGTGGTAGAGCGCCAGACTCGTAATCTGAGGAACCAGGTTCGAGTCCACTAGAGCCATGAAGCATGGAATGTTTTTCCGATAGCTGCGCCCCTCCGTGCAAAATAGGCTCTTGTGCGGAGAAAACTGGGCTCCGTCTTTCGAAAAAGACGTTAAGCCGTTGGTCCAAAAAGTTAAAGTGAGAGGAGAAGGGTAGTATTGGTGGTAGATTGCGTACCCTGCGGGGATATGCAATAAATTACGAATTTTATTAGTCAAGATTATATTTCCATTTCTTAGCTGAGGGAATGAAGAAAGGAAAGAGGAGAAGGTAATGCATACAAACAAAAAAGGAAGGAGTTTAGGAAATTATGTAAGAGGAAGAAGGAAGAAGAGAATTTGAGATGGGAGAGAAAAGCGGAGGAAGCGAGGAGGGAGGCGGAGGTATGGGAAATAGTAAATAGGGAAAGAAGAAAAAGGAGGGGAATTGAGGAAGGGATAGAGGAAGAAAATGGAAAGAGCACTTTATGAATTTGTTAGGAGAAGTGGAGGGGAGAGTGAGGACGGGGAAAAAAGATGGGAGGGAGGAGAAGGAAGGAGAGAAGGAGGAGGAAATTAGTTTAAAAAAAATGAGGAGGGTAATAAGCAAGTTAAAGGACGGAAAGACAATGGGAAGGGATGGGATACCAAGCGAGGTGTGGAAGCGCGGAGGGAGTGAGTTGGAGAATTGAGCATGGGTGTTTATCAACAGAATTTGGAAAGAAAAAGGATGGCCGGAAAATTGGAAGAAAAGAATAATTGCACCAATAGTAAAGAAAAGGGAAAAAAAAGGACGGAGGAGTATAGAGGAGTGACAATAATGCCGTCACTATATAGGGTGTACACGGCCATTCTGGCGGAAAAAGAGGCAAGGGGAAAAAGAGGGGGGAGGGGAAAGGGAGAATAGTCCCGAAAAAACCCAAGGACAGGATTCAAAAGGGGAAATGGGAACCCCCCATGATAATATTTATGTGCTAAAACTATTTGGGGGGAATAGGAAGGGGGGGGAAAAGGGGAAAGGGAGAAAACGGGGAAATAGTAGGTTTCGTAGATTTTAAAGGGCCTTTTAAATCGGGGGGAAAATGGGGAAGGGGGGAAACTTAAAAAAGGGTTACAAGAGAAAGGGGAAAAAAAAGGGGAAAGGACTGGTGAAAAGGATAAAGGAAAGATTCTAAGAGAGAAAAAAAATAGGTAAGGGGGGAAAACAAAATGGGAGAAGGTTCCCGGACGGGGAGGGGGGTGTTTAAAGGCAGGGGGGCCCGTTGAGGCCCCCGGTTTCTGTTCAACATTTAGGGTAGGGATATGGTAGGAATATGAAATAGATATGAGTAGGGTTAAAAATTTTTTTTTTTTTTTTGGGGAAATTTTTTTTAAAATTTTTTTTTAAAAAAAATTTTTCCCATTTTTTTTTCCCCCCTTTTTTTTTTTTTTTTTTTCCCAAATTTTTTCCAATTTTAAAAAATTTTCCCCCCCTTTTTTTTTTTAAAAAAATTTCCTTTAAAAAATTATTTTTGTTTTTTTTTTTTTCCCCCCCCCCTTTTTTTTTTTTTTTTAAACTTTTTTTTTTGGGGGGGGGGAAAAAAGTTTTTTTTTTAAAAACCCTTAAAAAGGGTAAAAAAAAAATTTTAAAAAAAAATTTTTTTAAAATTTTTTTTTTAAAAGGGGGAAAAAAAAAATTTT
>NW_027509281.1:105000-256936 GCF_048541705.1 Temnothorax americanus
TATGAGAGTAACAATTATGAAGTTGTAATTAGAAATTATGTTCTAGATGCTTCTGCAAGGGCATTTATTAAATGTTGTAAAGGGCACTTAGGTTATGCAGGTTGTGAGAAATGCACTGTCATTGGAAAATACCATAATCACAGGATTACTTTCGTGGATCTTAATCAACTCCTCCGTACAGATGAGTCGTTCAGAAATCGCAAGCAACCTCAACACCATGAAAGAATATCACCACTTGAAAGATTAGGAACTGGGCTTTGTGTCACAATTCCGTCTTGATGCAATGCATCTTTTATATATTGGTGTGTTTAAGAGGCTGCTTTATTTTTAGTTATTTGTTGTTGGAGTATGGAAACTTCATAGAGATATCATCAATCTTATATCTGAAGTCTTGTGTTTCTTAAGGAATTCTGTCCCTATGATTTTAATCAAAAACCAAGATCTCTAAACGATTTTAAACTGTTCAAGGCCACTGAATTTTGTCGCATACTCTTGTATGTCGGTATTGTTGCTTTCAAAAATTTGATTCATGATAACATCTACAAACAGTTTCTTTTTTTGCATAGTGCTGCCTATATTTTGGCTAGTTCTACTCTTGTTTATACTCATCTCCACCTTGCTGAGCAATTTATTAAAACTTTTATTTCTTATTTTCAATAGTTCTTTATGGAACGAGTTTTGTAGTGTATAATGTACACTCACTCAGTCTGCACTTACCTAAGGAATGTCAGGAACATGGAGCTATAGATAATTTCAGTGCCTTTTGCTATAAAAACCGTCTGAAGTCTATGAAGAATTCCCTGCGATCGGGTTATAAACCGTTGCAGTAGATAGCTAGACGTGATTTAGAAAAAAAGAAAAAAATTGAAATTATTCTTGATTCTAAGCCTAATCAGTTTGTGCTTTTTTTAAAAACTACATTGCAGATGAAATTATTTGTGGCCCACAATATCGTAAGGTTACTATTGGTAATGTGTATTTTAAAATAGGTAAAAAGGACTCCTGTTTTAAAACTGTCAATGGTAGTGTTGTGTTGTGTGGCGAAAGTCACCGCTCCCTAATTGCGACACCTAGCTGTCAGCGTTACTTCCGGGTCTTGCCAAACTCACCTGAGGTGGCATTCCGAATCTTGCCAAATTCACCTGAGGTGGCCTTCCGGGTTTCGCAAGTAGCTTCCAGGGCACTCACCCGGAAGCAAAAGCGCTGACAGCTAAATCAGCATCGCGGAAACTAATGCGCAAGTAATAAAAGCCCGACTTTCCAAAAAGCGGCGGGCAGTCTAGACCGAAAGGCGATAACGCGCACGACCGAACGTAATTTATTGTATTGAACGCCCGCGAGTCAGGGCAGTGAAATAAGAAGAGATCTGTACCAATCTAACAAGAAGTTTATTAAACGTTATACAACATAAGAATCTGGCAAAGTGATTATTCCTCGTCCCGACGGATCCTAAAGAACTCCGTGCCGTCCCTACAGTCCAAGGTACGGCACAACAAATTGGTGGCAGCGGTGGGATCTGTCAACCGGACGAAAGGACATCTTGCCAATTCTGCGCCTGCAATACGGAAACGGATCTTTAGACGGCGGTACATCCCGGAGAGGAACCACCAGACAAATCTTGAGTGAGTGAGTGAAACAATAGGGAGAAGCGCGAGATCGGATAGACATCTAGCAAACGTCTATCAGACGCATCTAACTTAGATCGATAGACGCATCTAGATAGACGTCTAAGTGGCCTTTTTTAGATGCATATAATAGACGTCTAATAGACGTTCTGCGTAATAGACGTATTATAAACGTATAATAGACCTACCTCTAAAGTAAAAGGACTAATTTACTTATTACTAAATAATAATACGTACTCATTTATACAAGATAAGGAATTTAAAGTATGGCACAATATTTTTCAAAATATTTAATTTCTGGGAAAAATGTTACCAAGGAGTACATACATATAAATGTTAGATCATTCTACGTACCTTAATTCTGTCTCTCGAAAACTGTCCTTTTCCTCAAAGAGATTCGTTATTTACTCATCTTTTTTTTTCATTCTTTATTCACTCTTAGCGTTCTTCGTAGTCTGTATTCAGAACTCGCATCTATTCTCACTAATTGAAATTAGCAGCGAAATAATTCATTGTTTTAAACAACGGTTCTGAATATCGACAGACCTTTTTGCTCATTCGGTCTGCTTATTGCGTTGTATCCCATACAAGTTGATGTATTTAATACGAGTATGTTAAATAAACTATTTAAATCACACTGATATTTGGTACTTCCCAGCCGGAATAGTCACGTCGATTCGACGTCGATCCGACGTCTAAAGCTACATCTATAGACCAGCTACATCTAATCTAAATTAAGGTCGACATCGACCTAAAAATGGGCATCTTTTCGACGTCTAATCGACGACGTCTAATCGATCTCAGATTTCGACGTCTTATCGACGTCTTATCGATCTCGGATTTCGACGTCTTACCGACGTCTTATCGACATGATAGGGCCTAAGCAGAATGGCTGTTTTGGCAGTGTTTTATGCCTTAAATCTTTGTCTTATGTAACGCACAATACTGTACTGTACAGTATTGTGCGTTACATAAGACAAAGACTTAAAGCATAAAACACTGCCTTAAGGTTATAAGACAGCCATTCTGCTTAGGCCCTTATCAATGTTAGTTTTAAATGTCTAAAATGTCCATTTCTACCAATCCCGATTAACTTTAATCTTGGTTTAACTAATTTTTTATTCTTTTCTAATTTTAAGAATTAGAAAAAAATAAAAAGTAAATTAAACCAAGATTAACGTTAATCTGCATTGGCAGAAATGGACATAAGCCCAATATTTATAGTTGGATCTTATATTTAAAATCGTATTATTTTAAGTTCAATTTCAGATGTTGTATATTAGATAGTTTTATTGATGACTACAAAACGTAAACTTTCAAGGTAAACTTAAGACGATCGTAAATATAAAATCTGATCAATAAATACCAGCCTAAAAATGCCTAAAATACATAGTCGGATCTTGTTAGAGAGAAAGAGTGAAAAACATTTAATTTAAAAAATTTCTTTAATACATAAAACCATATACTATATTAAACATATATTATGTTTTTAATAAAATATACATAAAAACAGTCCGTATAAAAATTGAAGACGTTACAGAACCTCTAAAAATTTTTATCAAAATGGAGAAATCATACTGTTAGGTTACTATTTAATCTTATATAAAAGAATATCTCTAAAAAAGAGAGATCAGTGTAAGTTGGCTGGCTAGCTAATTAAGATCTAAAGAAAGTCTTATATAGTAAAGTAACTCTTATATAGTACGTAATCGTAGACGCAATCGTGAAGAAAAAAACATATTGTTTCGAAGCAAGTGAAGATTAGGCCCAACTGTACATATACACAAAAAATACACACCTAGATACAGATACCTATGCGCGCGCGTATACATAAATATATATAAATAAAAAAAAATTATGCCGCACCCGAAACGGTCATCTCTAAAAAATATCTCTAAAGAAGAGAGATCAGTGTAAGTTGGCTGGCTAGCTAATTAAGATCTAAAGAAAGTCTTATATAGTAAAGTAACTCTTATATAGTACGTATAATCGTAGACGCAATCGTGAAGAAAAGAATATATTGTTTCAAAGCAAGTGAAGATTAGGCCCAACTGTACACGTACATATACACAAAAAATACACACCTAGATACAGATACCTATGCGCGCGCGTATACATAAATATATATAAATAAAAAAAATTATGCCGCACCCGAAACGGTCAATGAGATCAACGATAACAAAGTCATCTCTGCGGAAAGATGGTTCGCGCACGTTCCTTACAGCTCATGATAGCCCCTAATCGAGTCCGCTTTCCCAAGTTTGTTGCTCCATCCGGTTGCTCTGCGTTCCGATGTTTACTCCATAGCAGGCCTTCTCTCGCGCCTTCACGCTTTTATCGCTCGGACGTGTGTGTTCGGTAGGTGGGCGAGAGAAAATGTTTTTCTAATGACTATCAGAGCCAATATATTCCTTTTGTTTCCTACCGCTAGCATTTCGTAGCCATGACTTTATGGTTTTAAGTTCTGTATCAAGGTTGCTGTCCGGAAATTTAAGTGATAAAGCCCCTGCAAAACAAGAAATAATAAAATTATTAGAGGATAAGACATCCATATTAACAAGATACATTAAACCGTTATTTACTAAAATAAAAATAATAGTATACATACCTAGTAAAAAAATTTTTATATAAAAACAAATACAAATATATATATAATCATATAATATTATATAAAATATTATATGAAATATGTCCATATATGTCCATACTATGTTTTTTCTCTTGTATAATCTCTGTTTATAAAATTATATATACAATTATTACATTATATATGATTATATATGAGCAAGTTTTTCACATTTGCTCAGATTTTATTCTTTTGTAAAAAAACAATGCAGAAATTATCCTTTTAATTATTTTCTAATTCTTTTTCTTATTATTTTTCCTGTATACATACGAACAGAGATTATATAAGAGAAAAAAACATAGTATGGATGTTAATATAGATAATCATATAATATTATATAAAATATTATAATATTATATATATATATATATATATATATATGTATATTTGTATTTATATATTTTTATTTGTATATATTTATGTTTTTATATAAAAACTTTTTTACCAGGTTTGTATACTATTATTTTTATTTTAGTAAATAACGGTTTAATGTATCTTTATTAGATTATACATGATTGTATATAAGAGAAAATTTTTCACATTTGCTCAGATTTTTTTTTGTAAAAAAAACAATGCAAGAAATATTCTTTTATTTTCTAATTTTTATTATTTATTATTTTTCCATATAAAACATTTTTTATTGAGAATATATACTTTATAAACCAAAAAATTGACGCATTAGATAACAGTTATTTAATTGTACAAAAAAAATAAAATTTGAGCAAATGTGAAAAATTTACATTTTTGATGCAACAAAGCTTTTAACATTGACAATAACAAAAAACGTAATAAAAAAAGTACAAATGTGTACTTACTGGAAGGTCAGCCATACTATTCGTCCTTATTTTTAACTCCCTCTTATAATAATTAATACTTGATCTCCTAAACGGGCTCGATACACGGTCACAATCAAATATGAAATCTGGAAAAGAGAAATGTATGTTAATGAGTGTGTGTGGTATGCTGTGTGTCCGCAGCGACGAACTCGAGCTTAATGAACTCGTAGGATTATGCGTGCGAATCAATCCTCCCTGCGGGTGCTAAGGGTCACTATTTTCAACATCTGTTAACCTTTAACCGACGGTTAACACTTTGGAATAGACAACAAAAATTCGCTATTTTGAAAGTTAACTGTCGATTTAGAGGTTAACAGACGTTGGAATTATGACCCTAGGCTGATGGCAGAGAACGAGAGACATAGGCGCTTTATGCTGTGTAGTCGACAGACGTCTCGTTCTCTGCCATCACACACGCACGCACACGCACGCACACGCACACGCACACGCACACACACAACCTAAATGTATTTTAGTCACATACCTTTTTTTTGTTGAGGTTAATTCCCTCGGTTGAGGAAAAATTAGTGCCTTCAGTTCCGCCCCGGATTCTGGCTAAATACCTCAGGCGTGGATGAGGTGCGATCATGCATCACCGTACCCTCGTCGGAGTTTCGACGGCCTCGTCGTGCGGCAACGCACGCTGCGATTGCGATCGGCCGGATCGGCGTGCGGCTTTCGTATCTCGGTATATACTCGGTACTGATGCGGTAACTCGCGTTACGAGGCTCGATATATTCGATATATCCTGATATATCCGCGGTATTCGATCGATTTTTCTTTAATTGACGCCTCGTGCACACAACACACCGTTAACGCGACTCGACTTGTTGAATATCAAGTAACATACTATAGCATCCACGCCGCCGGCCGCGTAAGTTGCGTACACATATGATAGCTAAGATGATTTGATTGGCTGACGCTCAAAGTCGCGATAGTTATAACCGCCAAATTCAAAACCGTACAAATTTAAAAAACAAATTAAGCATTAGATTACCATTAATTAGTTTTTGAAAAGTAATTAACACTAATTTCTCCAACGTTTTTTTCCGCCACTTAATTCCTCCAACCATGCACTTTTGTGTCCCACGCGTTTTTCAGTATGTTAATAACTTTGAAAAATTCCCCAAAAATTATTATAATATCTTTATACCTTCGACTAAAAATCAATGTAAATAAAATTTGGAAATTATTTATTTAAATATTTTCATTTAAAAATTCATAACTCACGAACAAATTGACGAAATTTAATGTTTTAGCACGCAAATTAAAGCTAAGAGTAGTGCGAATGAGAAAAAAATGTGAGATAATTGTTAATTAAATAGGAATACTTAATTTCGTTGCCAGAAATTTGGTAATTTTTAAGTGGTACAGAAAGACTTTAAGGATGCCAGAAAAAGAATTTCTGAATAAGAAAAGACGAATTTGGACTATTTGGAGTGTGAAAGATATTTTTTATGTAAAAAAATTATATTTTTTTTATAATCGCATGCTCCTCATTCCCACCTCTTCGGCCTGCATCTGAGCCATAATAGTCCTCTGTGAAATGTCAAATTTTTTTTTAACGACAAAAATATTTTAAATACGCTTAAATTGTACACAAAAATACATTTATATGGAAAAAAATTCTCACTTACCTTCACACAACACTGACGTAATCCTCCAACCAAAATGCACTTTCGTGTCCCGCAATTAACGCAATTTTGATTGTTTGTCGTTTCGAGAACCAATGAGCAAGAAAATATTCTAGATTTTATAACTACTAATGAGTGCTTTTCATTTAGCGACACAAATTGACACAAGCGTCATTCTATCTTTTTTCAACATCTATAGTGAACAACAAAGATAGAGTGACGCTTATGTCAACTTGTGTCGTTTAATTACTAGAAAGCAATCATAATATGCATGAGTGTGATTTATCTGTATAATGTAGGAATGAGAAAGACCTCAAGTTAACGTTGCGGCACGTGCAATATTTTTTACTTCAAATCTTTATTCCAAAATTTAAGCAAGTGCGAACATTTATATATTTTAATGCAAAAATCAAAAGGTACATATTAGACGTCGACTAGACGTCGAATATACGTCTAAGGATAGCGCGAGTTAGCAAAATATGAAAGGTACATATTAGACGTCGACTAGACGTCGAATACACGTCTAAGGATAGCGCGAGTTTACAAAATATGAAATCTCGAAATTTTATGGAAAATTATTTTCCGATGCTCAATGTATTACATATAAATTGTAAAAATACTCAGAGCAGGAGACGTCTAAATTGTCATATTTGTAGATGTGCATTTAGATTAGACGTAATCTAGCTCGCTCCGACGTCGGTTAGACGTCGAATCGACGTCAGCGTTCCGGCTGGGTTAACACTGTAAAATGTGGAAATCCTGAAAAAGGGGAGTGCAAGGAAGATTTGTCGATAAGACTTGCCCTCGTTGCATTTGTATACATATTTTTTTATTAGTTATTCTTACACGGTTTTTTTATGAGCGGATATATATTTACACACAAGATACCGAGTCGAAACCGAGTCATCTTAGTATTGTATTAATAATAAAAGACAAACGCAGTAAGATAAAAACAAATGAACAAATGATACAAAAGATGATGATGCTTCAGTATCGTCTCAGTATATATATATATGGGGCATTCTCCGTGAAATCAGACACCCCCTCTGTCCAAAAATTGGAGTCACCTAAAAAATTCTTTCGGGGCTCATTTTATAGCTACACATATGTAGTTTTAGTAGAGCTGCGGCCTTTTGAAAAATCAACATGGCGGACCCCAATATGGTGGCCGAAGTCTGCGGGTAACGAGGTACGACAGATGAAATCGTTACTTGGAAGTTATAGACTGTCATAGAAAAATGTGTTAATGTGTTTATTTAGTAGTTAGCATTGAATCCATGGAAAAAATAAATTTTTAGTTTGTCCAAAACCAATATGGCGGCCAAATTATCCGTGAAATGCTAAAAAATAACTATTTCGTTCTTTAAAACGTACAAACTGCGTTCAATTTTCATGAAAATTTATATCATGATACATTTTAAGATGTTGATCATAAATTAACAATTGGGACGTCGTATTTGAATATAACGAAACCCAATATGGCGGCTGTATATTCGAAAAATGTTAAAAAATAATGACGTCGATATTCAAATCATACAGACTCGTTCTAATTATTATTAATTTGAGTGTTACGGTATTTTTTAATTGCTTTTTTTTTACTTTTTCAAATTTTTAAGAATTTTCATTATTTTTTTATTTTTGACTATGTCTTCACTGGCCGGACAATCTGTCTCTCTTGCTTTCACTGGTCGGACAATCTGTCTCTCCTGCCTTCACTGGCCGGACAATCTGTCTCTCCTGCCTTCACTGGCCGGACAGTCTGTCTCTCCTGCCTTCACTGGCCGGACAATCTGTCTCTCCTGCCTTCACTGGCTGGACAGTCTGTCTCTCTTGTCTTCACTGGCCGAACAATCTGTTTCTCCTGCCTTCACTGGCCGGACAATCTATTTCTCCTGCCTTCACTGGCCGGACAATCTGTCTCTCCAGCCTTCACTGGCCGGACAGTCTGTCTCTCCTGCCTTCACTGACCGGACAGTCTGTCTCTCCTGCCTTCACTGGCCGGACAATCTGTCTCTCCTGCCTTCACTGGCCGGACAGTCTGTCTCTCTTGCCTTCACTGGCCGGACAATCTGTTTCTCCTGCCTTCACTGGCCGGACAATCTATTTCTCCTGCCTTCACTGGCCGGACAATCTGTCTCTCCTGCCTTCACTGGCCGGACAGTCTGTCTCTCCTGCCTTCACTGGCCGGACAATCTGTCTCTCCTGCCTTCACTGGCTGGACAGTCTGTCTCTCTTGCCTTCACTGGCCGGATAATCTGTTTCTCCTGCCTTCACTGGCCGGACAATCTATTTCTCCTGCCTTCACTGGCCGGACAATCTGTCTCTCCTGCCTTCACTGGCCGGACAGTCTGTCTCTCCTGCCTTCACTGGCCGGACAATCTGTCTCTCCTGCCTTCACTGGCTGGACAGTCTGTCTCTCTTGCCTTCACTGGCCGGACAATCTGTTTCTCCTGCCTTCACTGGCCGGACAATCTATTTCTCCTGCCTTCACTGGCCGGACAATCTGTCTCTCCTGCCTTCACTGGCCGGACAGTCTGTCTCTCCTGCCTTCACTGGCCGGACAATCTGTCTCTCCTGCCTTCACTGGCTGGACAGTCTGTTTCTCCTGCCTTCACTGGCCGGACAATCTATTTCTCCTGTTTTCACTGGCCGGACAATCTGTCTCTCCTGCCTTCACTGGCCGGACAGTCTGTCTCTCCTGCCTTCACTGGCCGGACAATCTGTCTCTCCTGCCTTCACTGGCTGGACAGTCTGTCTCTCTTGCCTTCACTGGCCGGACAATCTGTTTCTCCTGCCTTCACTGGCCGGACAATCTATTTCTCCTGCCTTCACTGGCCGGACAATCTGTCTCTCCTGCCTTCACTGGCCGGACAGTCTGTCTCTCCTGCCTTCACTGGCCGGACAATCTGTCTCTCCTGCCTTCACTGGCTGGACAGTCTCTCTCTCTTGACTTCACTGGCTCGAAAAACTACCTGTCTTGCCTTCACTTACTTATTCAATGTCAAAATAGAGAAAAAGTTCATATTTTGTCGACCAGTGTAACCAGAAATGTACTTAAGTTAACAAATGAGATGATTTTTTATCGGTTTATGGACTTATTCAGATACTAAGGCATATATGCCGTATCTCGTAAACTAGATCTGATAGACCACAAATCTGACGGTATACTTGGATTCTGCACCTCACAATTACCTAGGAACACTTAACAAATCGCAAGCAACAAAATGTGTAATTGGAAAGAGTTTGTATGATTTGAATATTGACGTCATTCGTTTTTAACATTTTTGGAATATACAGCCGCCATATTGGGTTTCGTTATATTCAAATACGACGTCCCAATTGTTAATTTATGATCAATATCTTAAAATGTATCATGATATAAATTTTCATGAAAATTGAACGCAGTTTGTACGTTTTAAAGAACGAAATAGTTATTTTTTAGCATTTCACGGATAATTTGGCCGCCATATTGGTTTTGGACAAACTAAAAATTTATTTTTTCCATGGATTCAATGCTAACTACTAAATAAACACATTAACACATTTTTCTATGACATAACTTCCAAGTCTGAACATCCTAGTCTGAACATTCTTGGATGTCTAGACATCCAAGTCTATAACTTCCAAGTAACGATTTCATCTGTCGTACCTCGTTACCCGCAGACTTCGGCCACCATATTGGGGTCCGCCATGTTGATTTTTCAAAAGGCCGCAGCTCTACTAAAACTACATATGTGTAGCTATAAAATGAGCAACGAAAGAATTTTTTAGGTGACTCCAATTTTTGGACAGAGGGGGTGTCTGATTTCACGGAGAATGCCCCACATATATATATATATATATATATATGGTATGTGTATTATATATACTAATGTCATTATAATTATTTTATTATTTAGCAATTTTCTCATTCGCTATAGTTAAGTGGGCAGAAATTGACGAACTCGCACTTACATGTTTATAACAAGACATCCGCAATTGAACGCCAGATTCACAAATCCACTCTCTCTCTATGAACCCTCGCTCCCACATTTTTATCAGAATCGTAAAAATAAAAAAATAAAATAAAATAAAATTTACTAGCGCGTCTAAACACAAACGCGTAACTCTATGATTGTCCTACTAGGATGATCTACGAGACTCGGCCATCGCAACAGTGGCTCTTCGCGATAAACACCCTGCAGGGTTCTCTTACAGAATTATTTGGTCTATCTCGCAGTGTATCAAAAGCTTGAACTATCTTGCACCTCTGGTGCTGCATGTCAATATTTCTACATCACAATAAAGCTGTAATACTAATGTGCAGGTTTCATTCTTTCTTTGGCATTTCGCAGCCATGATCTGAGAGACTTCAATGCTTCACTCAGATCACTTTCTTCAAATTTTAACAACAATGTACCTAAAAAAATAAACGTATGGATTAAAAAATATCAACATTTGCTTAAAAAAAAGAACTAGTTGGATTCTGAAAAGCGCATTTTATATACATATATGCACATGCGCACATACATTTCACGGAACTCAACTACTCATTCAGACATTATACCTTGTACCAATTCCCATAATTTTGTGGATTTGAAAGCCAATTTAGTTCCATGACCATCGAAGTTATACTCTTGGGCAAGAGAGTTACTCATGAGGTTTGACATAAGTTTAGATACTGCTCGAGCTTCATCATTTCCCAAAGGAAGAGATTTGAAATAGTAACACTGAAATAAAAGGAGATTGATAGAAACAGATACGCCGTTACATTTTATCAAGTAAAGAAATATATAATCTAATAATTAATAATAAAAACTTGCAACACTTCCACTAACAACGTTTGTCAACTTCGACCAAAAAAAATGACAGAAGAGTATTAAAGGAAATGTAGCAAAATCTTAAACATACAACAATAATTCTAGGATAGGTCATTTATATAAACTTAGGGTATACTGATTGTCAGTTTAATTGGATACAATTTTTTAAGGAGCAGCGTTTAGAGTGTTTTACGAGAGTTAAATTAAAGAGTATACTTCCACTTTTATCACAATCGTGCAGAAATGATATTTTTAATATTTCTTTTCCAAGCTTACAACTTTACGTAAAAATATTGAGTAGAGCTATCTCTCATGATTTTGACCTTAGCAAGATGTCTCAAAGTTTTTATAAAAATCAAGATCAAGGTTATTATAGGGATGACTTTATTAAACTAAATATTTACTATAAAAACATATAAAACATCATTTACTGTGTCTGCAAGCTGCACGTCAATTGACAGAAATTTTTCAAACCTTTTGACCTGTTCAATAGTTTCTAAAGGAAGTGCAGGAATGTTTGAAGGTTTACAGAATATTTTTTCCTCCGGCAGTACAAATCTATTCAATTTACATTGATTTATAAGTACCAAGTCAGTTTTACACGCATATTATCTACTTTTAGTTTTAATTCCGCCACGGATGCTTCCAGACCTGTACATAATAATTATAGATAACTACATAAATAATCAACTTCAAACATTGAGAAAAAATAAAGCACATGTACTTTTTATCAAAGTTTTAGAGTGATGTTTGAATTTGAAACAATTTACGGAAATAAGTTGATTTCTTACTATATTAACGTAGTGTACCGGTATTCAATTGTGATGTTAAGACAGTCTGTGATGAAGTTAGTAAGACTTTATCAGACTTATTGTTTATTAAAAAAAGGAAGCAAAGGAGTAGTAATCATGGGATGTGAAACTGGAGAGGAGGTAAAAAAGCTGAAAGAGACAGTTCAGGCTAAACTGGGAGAGAATTATAAAGTAACGGAATCATCTAAGTCAAAACCAAAGGTGAAAGTTATTAATATAAATATAGAAGAGATGAACTTAGATGATAATAAACTTATAAGTACAATAAAGAAGCAAAATAAAATAGATACAGTAAATATGCGAATTGTGAAGAGAATGGTCAAAGTAAAGAATGATCAAAGAAGAGGAAATGAAGAAGGATCAATAATAGTGGAAGTAGATGAAGAAACACATGAGATGATATTGCAGAAAGCAAAACTAAATGTAGGATGGAAAAAGTGTCCTGCATTTGATCACATCAGTGTCAAAAGATGTTTCAAGTGCTGGGGATATTTTCATATCGCGAAAAATTGTAAGAGAGATGAAACATGCTACAAATGCGCGGGGAATCATAACTCGCGTGTTTGTACAGCGACGGAGAAAAAGTGTGTGAACTGTATGTTCAAAAATCGAACATACAATTTGAAGATAAATGACGACCATGAAGCTATTAGCCGGGAATGTCCGACCTTTATAAGGGCGTTACAGGAAGAGAAGAGGAGAGCAGGCTGGGAAGAGGAATAGCAACGACAGAAGAAAGAAGAAATTTTATTATATACAAATGCGCAGAGCTTGACAGCGCATAAGGATGAGATTCAACATCGGATTATGAAGAAAATATATCCTGCGTTTTTAGCATTTTCGGAGACCAGATTGACCGAGAATATTGAAGACAGTGAAGTGAACGTTTCTGGTTATAGTATAACTAGATGTAATGCTGAGAATAGAAATACAGGAGGCGTTGTTCTATATGTAAGGAATGATATTGTTTACGAGACAGTGTTAGTAAGAAAATTAGAATCGAATTGTTGGTGTGTCGCGGTAGGTTAGTGAAGGGAGAATGGTGGGGGTAATTTTCATGGATCTGAAGCGAGCGTTTGAAACAGTAGATAGGGAAAGATTACTAGGAAAATTATATCAATATGGAATCAGAGGTAAGGTTCTTGAATGGTTTAATTCATATCTAACGAATAGAACTCAGAAGGTGAGATTTAATAATAAATGGTCAAAATTAATGACAACGGAATATGGAGTTCCACAGGGATCTGTATTGGGACCTTTGTTATTTATACTTTACATAAATGATATAATCAAAGTCTGTCAAGAAGAGTGTAAGATAAAAATGTTTGCCGATGATACTTTAATATATGTAGAGGGAGAAAGTAGCGCAGAACTAGAAAGGAAAATGAATTCGATGTTTGTTATAGTAGAAAGAGAGAGAGAGAGAGAGAGAGAGAGAGAGAGAGAGAGAGAGAAAAGTGGATGAATATAAATAAATTAAAAATGAATGCAGGGAAAACGAAATATATGATAATTAGAAGTGTAAGAAAAGAGCTAAGAGGTAATATTATGTTGACATGCTTAGATGGAACTGAGATAGAGCGTGTCGAAATGATGAAATACCTAGGTATAATGATTGACGATAGGCTTAGATTTAGAGATCACTGTGATTATATGCTAAAGAAAATAGAAAAAAAAAACGAGTTTTCTTAATAGAATAGGTAATTACATATCGGCTTATACCAGATGCACGATATATAAGACAATCATAGCTCCTCATTTTGAGTATTGTGCAACGTTATTAATTGACATGAGTGAAACGGAGCTAACCAGGCTGCAAAAAGCGCAAAATCGAGCTATGAGAGTCATACTGCAATGCAATAGATATACCAAAGTGGAGCATATGCTGCAAGCGCTGCAGTTTATGTCCATAAGACAGAGGCTATATTATAATGTGTGTACATTTATCTTTAAAGCGGTGAACAACATGCTACCGGAACAATTAAAAGACCGTCTAGAATTAGTGGGAAAGAACACTGATAGGCAAACCAGACAAACCGGCGATATAGCAATAGTGTTTCGTAGGACGAGAAATGCGCAAAAAAGTATTTTCTATGAAGGAGTAAAAATGTATAACGCACTGCCAGCCGAAATTAAAAGATGCGAAGAACTAAAAATGTTCAAACGTGTGCTAAAAGAGTACGTTCTGTTGTATGTATAAATATGTAGTATGTAAAAATAGCTGAGAAAGCTAATAAAGGTCATTCATTCATTCATTCATTCATTCTCTCTCTCTCTCTCTCTCTCTCTCTCTCTCTCTCTCTCTGCTCTCTCTCTTCCCTGCTCTGAGTATTTTCAAGGAAAATCATTGTGTGATCTAACCTCAATTGCGGGGTCTTGGAATTGCCTGAGCGTGGTGTTGCTTCCTGCTGCGCATGCGCCTGGCCTGTCGATCTGTTCTTGCACTTTTCAATCAGCGTGCCGTTCGCGGGCATGCGCCTGCCTAGTGTGGACTGCTCCTGCCTCCTCTTCTGATTGGTTGTCGTGTGGTGCCAACCGCGATCTTCTGAACCAGCATATTTTCGCATCGTGTGGCGTGATCGTCTGGTGCGTGCATGCTCTTCGGGTAGTCTTATACTTGCGTGAGCGACAGTAGGGAGATGCAGTGTGCTAGGTGCAATAAACAAATAGCGACTAACTCCGTTGAATGTGAATGTAAGAGAGCGTTTCACCCGGGTTGCGTTAAACCGTATGCAGTTACCAGATACGCTGACTCCTGTTGCAAGTCGCTACTCAACATTCTGCCTCTTACGCCCGGCATCGGGCATGCTGAGCGAGCACTTGATTTTGACACCATGTCAACCTCTGCAAGTGGCGATGCACAGTCTCTGTTACAGTCTCAGCCGGTTTCGCAGTCTCAAGGTGACACAACAAATAGCCTTTTATTTTTACTGACCGAGCAGCTGAGGGAGTCGAATGCACAATTTTCTGCCTTCGTCGAGGAGCAACAGCGTACGAATAGTGTGCTGAGTGCAAAATTTTCTGCCTTCGTTGAGGAGCAACAGCGTACGAATAGCGTGCTGAGTGACAAGCTTGACAAACTGAATTGCATTGCGAGTGGTGTTGAGCGCAATAGTCAACGTATTGTTGAATTGGAGCAGCGTTGCGATGCTCTCACTAATGAGATCCGTGTGCTTAAGGAGGATCGTGCGCTTTCTCCTCCTGCACGGAATGTCTATACCGCGAATGAAATTATTATATCGGGAGTTCCCGCCGAGATGTCTGTAGCTCCGTCTGAATGTGCAAGCAGGTTATTTAACAGTTTAGAAATTCCTGAACTATCCTGCCACATTCTGGACGTTCGACCTGTTGTACGTAAACCTCTGCCGGTTGGGACTGCTGACCTTCGCCCCTCGCCGACTCGTACATCGCAGACTGGCTCCCTAATTGTTACTCTGGCTTCGAAGGCTGTTTGCGATGTGGTTATGGCGAGGAAGCGGACTCGGCGGTCGCTCACGCAGAGGGAGGTCTGCGGCAACGACTCCAGTCGGAGCGTGCATGTCAATGAGCTACTCCCCAAAAATATTCACGATCTGTTGCAACAAACAAAGAAAATCGCCAGAGAGCGGTCTTATAGGTATGTCTGGGTAAGGGCGGGTCGCATTCTTGTCAGGCAATCTGATGGCAAGCCTGCTATTTTTATTGACTCGGTTGCAGATCTTAGCAAACTTGTTTGACATGCGGGCTCCGACCCTTCAACTTCTGCCGTTCGCGATGGCGGGTGTTCTCAGTTTGCCTGTTTTCGAGTTGCTCAATTTAATGCCAACTCTCTGCGCGGTCACATGGATTATATCAGAATGTTTTTTGCCACTCGCTTCTTCCATATTATATCCATTTCTGAAACGTGGCTGAATGAGAGCATTTCCGACGTCACTGTGGCGTTAAGCGATTACTTCCTAATTCGTAATGATAAAGTGGGACGTATGGGCGGTGGGGTTGCGTGCTATGTGCATAAATCTCTTCGTGTCAAAATTCTGGCCACCTCCAGCAATATCTGTTTTAACTCGCCTGAATATATTCTGTTTGAAGCACGTGTACCCGATGGTGAATCCGTTCTTTTTGCAACTATTTATAGAAGACCTAAAGGTCTTTTCTTGCACGATTTTGTTGAGTCCTTAAACCAATTCTCTCACCTTTATAAGAATATTATTGTTGGTGGTGACTTGAATTGTAATCTTATGTCTGCGAGTTTTGAGGTGAGTTACCTGCGTGATCTCATGTCTGGTCTGGCTTTGCATATTATTGATTCTGGGCCTACCTATCACACGGCGACTTCTGATTCTTGGCTTGATGTGTTCGTGATTGATGATGTCGAAAAAATTAAGTCCTTCTCTAAATCTCAGTGTCCTTTCATTGCCGGTCATGATCTCCTTGTGCTGTCTGTGTCTCTTAATTCCAAACTCTGCCTATCATCTACTATTTCTCGACGGAATTATAGGGGCATTGATGGTTCTAAGTTTTGTGATTACCTTCGTTCCATTGCTGACTCTGTACGTGCCAAATTGGACTCGTTACCCTGTCATGCCGGCGTGGACAGTTTGTGCGAAGTGCTGTCTGTCAGCTTATTGGGTGCACTTGACGTCTTTGCCCCTATTCGTGTCCTTGAAATTAAGAAGCCTCCTGTAAAGTGGCTTACCTCGGAACTGATGGCAAAGTTACGTATTCGTGATCAGTTGTATAAGCGTGCCAAACGTGCTAATAGCCTCCTAGGTTATGTCACTTACAGACTTTTCCGTAACAAGTTTAATGCTGGCATCAGGCGAGCTAAGAGCGAATATTACTTTAATTCCTTTATGTGCGTCAATAATCCTGCTAAACTCTGGAAAGAGCTTGCTCGGCTTGGACTCGCCAAATCCACTTTTGCTTCTCCTTTGCAATTCTTCTTGCCTGACAAGTTAAACACATACTATGTATCTGTTACGAACCTCAGCCGATCTGTACTTACTCTAACTTTATTTCAGCCATTGCTTCAATCAGTGGTCCCTCTGATCGCCCTGAATTCGTCTTCTCTACCATCTCGTCGAATTCAGTATCCAAGGTTTTATCCGAAAAACCTCTTCACTCGTTTGCATCGGGTGTAGACGGAATTCCCTTGTTCATTCTACGTCTTGCATTGCCTTTCATCCTGCCTCTAATAACATCCATGATGAATCGATCTCTGGACACTTCTGTGTTTCCGTCTGAATGGAAAAAAGCCTACATTCGTCTACTCTCAAAAATTCGAACACCTCTATCACCGTCTGACACGAGACCGATTGCAAACCTGTCTAAACTTTCTAAATTATGTGAGAAGATTGTAGCTTCTCAAATTCTTGATTACTTACATGATCATGACATCTTAAATCCCAGACAATCTGCATATCGTGTGGGCTATAACACACAGTCAGCACTGCTACGTGTGAGTAATGATATTAAACAGGGCATTGATGATGGATTAATCACCATCATGATACTCTTCGACTTTAGTAAAGCGTTTGATACAGTTCCCCATTTGCTGTTGCTTATCAAGCTTAAAGAACTTGGATTCTCAGATGCTGTCCTCAATTGGATTTTTTCGTACTTAACAGGTCGTTCTCAAGCGGTTATTGATGACACTGGTAATATTTCGGAATGGCTGTTTACCTCATCAGGAGTCCCACAGGGCTCTGTACTTGGTCCTCTCTTGTTTTTACTTTTCATCAATGATATATATAAAATATTACGTTATGTGATGCATATGATCTTTGCTGATGACATTCAAATTTATTATTCATGCTTACCTTCCAACATCTTACGTGCATTGGAATTAATTTCGTTAGATGCTAATGCTATTTCTGACTATGCTACGTCTAACGGTCTCATGCTTAACCCTGCAAAATTCAAGGTTATTATATTTGGCAGTCAAGCGCACATAAGTAGTATTGATATCAGTCGTTTTCCACCCATTGTTGTAAACAGCACGCCTTTACCATTCGTTTGTGAGGTAAGAAATTTAGGTGTTATTTTTACATCTAATCTATCATGGACGAGACACATCTCGCTTATCTCACAGAAAGTTCATCATGCGTTGAACAAATTGAAGTTCAACAAGAACTCTCTTTCCAAACAGCTTAGAATCAAACTTGTTACAACATTAATTTTACCTCACATTGATTACTGCTGTCTCGTATATCATGGCCTGACCAAAGAATTAAACATCAAATTGCAAAGACTAGTTAACTGTTGTATTCGATATATTTCCGATATTAGGCATGATGACCATATCACACCGTATAGACGACAACTGGGATGGCTTTCTGTTGAGAATAGACGGCATTATTTTCTCGGTTGCCAGATGTATCGTATTCTACACATGCGTTCGCCCACCTATTTGTCTGAGCTTTTCACCTTTCCTGATCCATCACTCAAGCGATCTAATCGTCTTGCTGAATTATCTGTTCAAACTTTCCATATTCCTGCTCACAGAACAGTGGCTTACAGAAATTCATTCCATCTTTCCGCTGTTTATTTTTGGCACTCACTTCCTAATACAGTCACATCGGCAGCATCCATAGCATCTTTTAAAAGTCTTCTTCGCGAGTTTTTGCTTTTGTCAGAGTCTGAGTGATCGGTCTCCTCCCTTTCTATTGTGTTCAAGCGGTACTATTTTGTTAGTTTTAAGAGTTTCGTTAGAATTAGTATAATATGTTAATCTTACGTTATATTTTGTTGAGAGCTTATAATTATGTTTATAACTACATTTATACACTTTTGCCCCTTAGCCATTGCTCGGGCATAATAAATCTATCAATCAATCAATCTCTCTCTCTCTCTCTCTCTCTCTCTCTCTCTCTCTCTCTCTCTCTCTCTTTCTCTCTCTCTCTTTCTTATAATATTCTCTTTTCGTCTTTGGTAATTATTTACAAAAAGACCCCACCTGCCGATGACCTTGATCTTGACATATGTTGTCAAGGTCACCCTCCTGAGTGACCTTCAGAAGTTTTTAGCCGGCGGTCGCTATTCGATAAAAAGTTATTAACAAAAAAAGTTTGGAAAATATAGCAGCTATTTTGAGTATTGAAAGGCATAAACGACTAATATTACGCTTTTTTTTAAAGCAGAGAATACTTTATTTTGCGAGAAAGTCGCTGCTTTACCAAAACACAACGGTAATTATTTACAAAAAGACCCCACTCGCCAATGACCTTGACCTTGACATATGTTGTCAAGGTCACCCTCCTGAGTGACCTTCAGAAGTTTTTAGCCGGCGGTTGCTATTCGATAAAAAGTTATTAACAAAAAAAGTTTGGAAAATATAGCAGCTATTTTGAGTATTGAAAGGCATAAACGACTAATATTAGGCTTTTTTTTAAAGCAGAGAATACTTTATTTTGCGAGAAAGTCGCTGCTTTACCAAAACACAACGGTAATTATTTACAAAAAGACCCCACTCGCCAATGACCTTGACCTTGACATATGTTGTCAAGGTCACCCTCCTGAGTGACCTTCAGAAGTTTTTAGCCGGCGGTCGCTTTTTATTAAAAAGTTATTAACAAAAAAAAGTTTGGCGATCGCACCGATTTCAATGACCTTGATATATGTTGTCAAGGTCATGACCCCGAGTGACCTTCAGAAGATTTTAGCCGTCGCTCGCTATTTATTAAAAAGTTATTAACAAAAAAAGTTTGGAAAATATAGCAGCTATTTTGAGTATTGGAAGGCATAAACGACTAATATTACGCTTTTTTTTAAAACAGAGAATACTTTATTTTGCGAGAAAATCGCTGCTTTACCAAAACACAACATTTAAAGCAGTAAATTGTTGATAAATTGAAGTCTTTTTGTTAAAGCAGAAAATACTTTATTTTGCAAAAAAATCACTTAAATACTTTTAAAGCGCGTCACTAATCTACATAGGTACGATTTACTGCTTTAAATGTTATGTTTTGGTAAAGCAGCGATTTTTTTGCAAAATAAAGTATTTTCTGCTTTAACAAAAAGACCTCAATTTATCAACAATTTACTGCTTTAAATATTGTGTTGGTAATTATTTACAAAAAGACCCCACCTGCCGATGACCTTGATCTTGACATATGTTGTCAAGGTCACCCTCCTGAGTGACCTTCAGATGTTTTTAGCCGGCGGTCGCTAATCGATAAAAAGTTAGTAACAAAAAAAGTTTGGAAAATATAGCAGCTATTTTGAGTATTGGAAGGCATAAACGACTAATATTACGCTTTTTTTAAAAAACAGAGAATACTTTATTTTGCGAGAAAATCGCTGCTTTACCAAAACACAACATTTAAAGCAGTAAATTGTTGATAAATTGAGGTCTTTTTGTTAAAGCAGAAAATACTTTATTTTGCAAAAAAATCGCTGCTTTACCAAAACACAACATTTAAAGCAGTAAATCGTACCTATGTAGATTAGTGACACGCTTTAAAAGTATTTAAGTGTTTAAAGCGCGGCAACTAACCTATATATGCACCTATATATGCTATATTTTCCAAACTTTTTTTGTTAATAACTTTTTAATAAATAGCGAGCGACGGCTAAAACCTTCTGAAGGTCACTCGGGGTCATGACCTTGACAACATATATCAAGGTCATTGAAATCGGTGCGATCGCCAAACTTTTTTTTGTTAATAACTTTTTAATAAAAAGCGACCGCCGGCTAAAAACTTCTGAAGGTCACTCAGGAGGGTGACCTTGACAACATATGTCAAGGTCAAGGTCATTGGCGAGTGGGGTCTTTTTGTAAATAATTACCAAAAACATTTTTATTTTAGTGTAAATCACAAGAATTTTCATGATATATTTTCTCGCTACTGACGTCATCAATCCAAGATGGCTGCAGTGAGTGAACAGGAGCCTTAAATGTAATAAATGTGTTTAAATATTTGTAATAAATATTGGTATTATAATTTGTAATAAATAAATTCTTATTACATTTTTCTTATATATAAAAAAATATTTTTTAGATATTTGAGAGATATATTATATAAAAAATACATTATATAAAAAGGCTGTTGTGCGCTGATACAGAGCAGTTGTGCGCCTGTATTAAAAAGGGTGCTGTGCGCCGACAAAGAGCTGCTGTGCGCCTGTAAAAAAACGGCTACTATTCGCCGATACAGAGCTGCTGTGCGCCTGTAAAAAAACGGCTACTATTCGCCGATACAGAGCTGCTGTGCGCCTGTAAAAAATGGCTACTATCCGCCGATACAGAGCTGCTGTGCGCCTGTAAAAAAGGGCTGCTGTGCGCCTGTAAAAAAGGTTGCTGTGCGCTTATATAAAAAATTAATAAAACAGAATAAGCAAGAGAAAGAAAAGATCTATTAAGAAAATTGATCTATTAATGTAAATAAGTAGTTCGCGGTTAGACAGACTAACAAACGGTACTTAGATATATAGATTATATCTATAGATAATTATGCCTCAAAAGAGAAAACAAGTAGAAACTTGCACATTGTTTCCTCGTAGTTTTTAATTGTGCAAGTAGAAACTTGCACATTGCTTCCTCATAGTTCCTAAGTGTGCAAGTTTTTATTTTATTCGAGGTATAATTATCGGTATTTATTTGTTTTGGCTTCCTCATAGAGGAAGCTTTGTTAGCAAAGGTTCTGATTTCACACTTAACTCTTTTGGGGACTGCGTAAATAATTATATACATTCACTAAAAAATACTAAAAATACTTGTCCACTTAAAAACTAAAACAATACTTTATCGATAAAAAAAAATCAGCCCGATATTATAAATATTTGAGATAGCGATTTATTTTTAATTCTATTATATTTTCCAGTCTTTTCTACCCCTATTTCATATATAATTATATATGAAATAGGGGTAGAAAAAACTGGAAAATATAATAAAATTAAAAATAAATCGCTATCTCAAATATTGAGAAAGCGGCAGCGTAAAACACATTTTTCAAAAAAAGGAAAATCTGCATAAAATCTATACCGGTAGACCGATTTCAATAAAATTTGAGGAGGACATACTTTCTATGATACTCTATTTGTGTGCAAAAATTCAAACTGGTATCTAAAAAATTGTAGAAGTAGATGCGTGTACAAAAATCCGTACACACACACACACACACACACATACATACATACTTCCGGACATTTTTTACTAATATGATTTTTCGACATTTTAGAACATTCTAAACCTATTTCCATCAAAATCTCAAAAAAAAATTTTTTCACCATTACAAAGCTTCCTCTATGAGGAAGCAATACTTGTCCATTTAAAAACTAAAACAATACTTTATCGATAAAAAAAATCAGCCCGATATTATAAATATTTGAGATAGCGATTTATTTTTAATTCTATTATATTTTCCAGTCTTTTCTACCCCTATTTCATATATAATTGGTTAAAATTTGGTTGATCAGATCAAGTTTTATAAAGCTTCTATGTATGTACGAATTCTTCGAAATTTCAAATGTGTGTAATACGAGATCTGATCAATCAAATTTTAATGAATTATATATGAAATAGGGGTAGAAAAAACTGGAAAATATAATAAAATTAAAAATTAATCGCTATCTCAAATATTGAGAAAACAGCAGCGTAAAACACATTTTTCAAAAAAAGGAAAATCTGCATAAAATCTATACCGGTAGACCGATTTCAATAAAATTTGAGGAGGACATACTTTCTAGGATACTCTATTTGTGTGCAAAAATTCAAACTGGTATCTAAAAAATTGTAGAAGTAGATGCGTGTACAAAAATCCGTACACACACACACACACACACACATACATACATACTTCCGGACATTTTTTACTAATATGATTTTTCGACATTTTAGAACATTCTAAACCTATTTCTATCAAAATCTCGAAAAAAAATTTTTTCACCATTACAAAGCTTCCTCTATGAGGAAGCAATACGGAAATTTGACTAAAGTGAGTCGCGAAAGTAAGCGCTTACGACAAATGCGCAAAATTTAAAGTTCGGAGGAAAGGTCTCAACGACTCGAAGCTGATGCTCAGAGACATGCTCAGCAGAGGGTCAATGAAAATGATGACGCAAGGACTCAACGACTCGAAGCTGATGCTCAGAGACATGCTCAGCAGAGGGTCAATGAAAATAATGACGCAAGGACTCAACGACTCAAAGCTGATGTCCAGAGACATGCTCAGGGAAGGCACCAAGCTAGACAATTAAATCATCATATTGCGCTAATTTCCAAGGGACATGAAATAAATGTGCCAGTTTATACACTTGGCCACATGAATGTAGAATGTCAATTTTGCAAATCGTTAAACTTTGCATGTGAAAAATCTAAAAATGGAAAATTTACATATTGTTGCCAAAAGGGCAAGCTTAAATTAAAACCAATAAATTGTCCTGATTTTATTAGAGAATTATAAATGGGAAATAATTATGTATCAAAAAATTTCCTTAGTAATATTCGTTCATATAACAGCGCTTTAGCTATGGCTTCCATGGGTGCCCCGGGAAATAGAAATCCATTGGATGTTGTGAACAATGCTCCTTATTGTTTAAAAATTCATGAGCAATATCATCATTTGACCTCGACGGCAATGCGCCCAGCGGATGGGCAAGCTCCGCGATTTGCACAACTTTACTTTTTAGATACAGAAGAAGCTGTAAATCATAGAATGAATAACAAAGCTGATCAAGAATGTGATACAGAAATAATGAAAGATTTGTCATGTTTTATGGTTCAATGTAATGAATTTGCAAAAACTTTTAAGATGATGCGTCAAGTTGAAAAAGATCTGAATCCAATAGGCAATAAAACAATAAATTTAATGTTGTCATTTAGAAAAGATCCTCAACATGATCAAAGAAGATACAATGCTCCACAAGCTAATGAAATAGCTGTGGTCTTTCAGAATGTAGATGGTGAACCTCCATTTGAAAGAGACATTAGGATTTATAATAAAAATTCGAACGATGTACAACAAATATCAATTTTGGATAAAAGATGTGATCCAATGTGTTATCCATTGTTATATCCATATGGTAACGGTGGATGGCATTCAGAACTTAAATCAAATAATCCTAAATATCCAAGATTTAAGATAAGTCAAATGGATTATTATGCTTATCTGCTGGCACCAAGAGTCGAATTTAGCCAATTTAAAAGGGCAGGATAATTGAGATGTCAATTTATACTTGATGCATATATGAAAACTGAAGCCAATAGACTTAATTATATTAAATTGAATCAACCTCAATTAAGAGCTGAACTTTTTTCCGGATTAATGGATCTTGATAATCGAGCACAAAATGAAAGAATTACAGTTGGTATACCTGTAATATTACCATCTTCATTTATGGGCAGTCCAAGGAACATGCAAGAAAGATACCAAGATGCTATGTCTTTTGTCAGAAAGTTTGGTAAACCAGACATTTTTCTTACCATGACTTGCAATCCTCAATGTCCAGAAATTAAGAATAACCTTGATGGATGTGTAATAGAGTTTCGACCTGATTTAGTTGCTAAAACATTTAACTTGGATGTTAAAAAAGTTTTAAAGGATTTAATCCAAAATAAAATTTTTGGAAATATTATAGCTTATGCAGGCGTGATTGAGTTTCAAAAAAGAGGGCTTCCACATTTGCATTTACTTGCAATGTTAAGTGATGAAGATAAGCCACGACTTCAAGAAGTCATTGACATGATGGTATGGGCTGAAATCCCTAACGAAGAAAGATATCCAGAACTTAATGAAAAAGTTTTGAAACATATGATTCACGGTCCATGTGGAGATCCCTCAATGAGATATCCTTGCACTGGGGAAGATGGAAAATGTTTAAAAGGTTTTCCAAAAGAATTTCTTGAAGAAACTAATGCTAATGTGAATGGATATCCTATGTATCAACGTAGAAATTTTGAGAAAAAATATATCGTCAGAGGCAAAAAAATTGACAATCGATGGGTGGTCCCATATTCACCATATTTAATAATGAAATATAATCGACATATAAATTTGGAAATATGTTCATCAGTGAAGAGTGTAAAATATTTATACAAATATATTCATAAAGGATTTGACCGTGCTGCAATTAAAGTACAAGCACGAGATGGCACAAGATTCATTAGAATAGATTAAGTTAACTCATTCCTGAATGCAAGATATGTCAGTGCTCCAGAAGCAATGTGGAGACTGAACGGATATGATCTGTTCATGAAGTCTCACACAGTCATAAGACTGGCAGTTCATTTGCCTAATCGCCAAATGGTTTATTTTCGAGCGGGAAATGAAGAGCAAGCTGCTCAAAGAGAGCTTAATCGAAATACTACGCTGACTGCATGGTTAAAATTAAATCAATCTGATGAAAATGCAGTGCAGTTTCTTTACACAGATATTCCTTATCATTATGTCTACGATAAAAAAGAAACTAAATGGAAGCCACGCAAAAAAAGTGGTGACAAGATAATTTCAAGACTCTATACAGTAAGCATAAAAGATATTGAGAGATTTTATCTACGTCTTTTTCTATTACATGTAGCTGGAGCTAAATGTTTTAAAGATTTGAAAACTGTTAATGGAGTTGTTTATGAGACATTTAAGGATGCAGTAATTGCAAAAAATTTGGTGGAAACTGATGATCTTTGGGGAAAAACGCTAGAGGAGGCAATAGAATCCAAAATGCTTGTACAACTTAGAGAATTATTTTCCTACATTTGCATATTTGGAACTCAAATAGATGTATTAGCTATTTGGAATAAATACAAAGATTTCTTGATTGAGGACTTTGTACATAAGAATGTTGTTAATCCTGAAAATATGGCTTTAAATCATATACAAGAAATTTTAATAAATAATGGAAGTAGCTGTGAGAATTTTCAATTACCAAATTCAACTCCAGTAAATATTTATATAACAGAGTATAATGTGGATGAAGAAAGAATACGTGGTGATTATTTATTATCGACATTAAAAGCTGAGCAAAAGCACGTATACGATATTGTCATGCGAGCAATTGAAAATCAAAATGAACTTCATCGGTTATTTTTTATTGACGGATTTGCAGGAAGTGGTAAAACCTATTTATTTAACACATTTCTAAGTGTTATTCGAAGAAGAAACGAGATAGTTCTTCCATGTGCCTCAACTGGAATTGCAGCAACACTTCTAAAAGAAGGAAGAACTTATCACTCCCTATTCAAGCTTTTAATTCCAATTGATGATAGTGTTAAATCCAATATCAGAGGAAATTCTCAAGCTGCACGAGAACTGATCATTGCCAAACTAATCATATGGGATGAGGTAAGCATGACTGTTGGACATGCTTTAACAGCAGTTGATAAACTCTTAAGAGATTTAATGAAGAATTCTCGACCATTTGGATGAAAAGTAATTTTATTTGCAGGAGATTTTAGACAAAATCTTCCCGTAGTGCCACATGCACAGAAAGCAGCCATATATGAGTCAACTGTAAAATACAGTTCTATATGGAGGAATGTAACTCAGGTTAAATTAAAGCAAAATATGAGGACTGAGGAAGAAAAAGAATTTGCAAATTGGCTAATGCAACTCGGAGATGGTAAATTATCAAATACGGATGGACTACATCTCGATACAATTAAAATTCCCCAGAATTTTATATCAAAAGAATCTCTTATTGCTGAAATTTTTGGTGATAGAATCACCATGGAACAGATTAAAGAAAATCCAGATCGAGCGATTCTTTGTCCTAAGAATGAGGATACATTTAAAATTAATGACGAAATTCTTTGTCTAATGGAAGGAGAAGAAAAAGAGTATCTCTCAATTGACTCTATTGTAAGTGATGATCCACAAGAGCAATTAAATTTTCCAACTGAATTTTTAAACTCTCTGACACTTTCTGGAATGCCAGTTCATCGACTTAAAATAAAAGTCAGTGCTATAATAATCCTATTAAGAAATTTAAATACTAAAAAAGGACTCTGTAATGGCACAAGATTTATTGTTACTAATTTGAAAAATAATCTAATTTATGCAGAGGTTCTAACTGGTCCTGCCAGAAGACAAATTGTCTTTATTCCAAGGATAGATTTAATTACAAGTGATTTGGAACTGCCATTTAAGTTTAAACGAAGACAGTTTCCTATTCGAGTGTCATTTGCTATGACAATCAATAAATCACAAGGACAAAGTTTAGAAAAAGTTGGGATTTATTTGCCACATCCTGTATTTGCTCATGGTCAACTTTATGTGGCATTTTCTAGAGCAACCAAAAAGGAAAGTGTAAAAATTAAGATTGATGAATTAAGCAATCAAGGACATCTAATAGAAGGAAGTAAAAAATGTTTTACAAAAAATGTAATATACAGAGAAATTTTATAAATTAAAAAAATATAAAATTGTATAAATGAATAATATAATAATTAAAATGTTAATAAAATATATATTGAAAAAAAAATTTTTTTAATAATATAAATAGATTATATTTTGTGTATCAAGAGTTAGCATACAGAAAAGATAGAATTTTTTATGCAATCGATCAAAGACAAATCGCAAAAAAAAAGACAAAAAGAGAATATTATAAGAAAGAGAGAGAGAAAGAGAGAGAGAGAGAGAGAGAGAGAGAGAGAGAGAGAGAGAGAGAGAGAGAGAGAGAGAGAGAGAGACAAAAAAAAAAATATGTATCTTAAATTCTTTCCATCTCTCAATCTCTTTCATACATACATACAGACGACGGTTTCATGAGGCTCTATTGGTGCTCCTAATTAATGGGTGAGTTTGGGGGAATAGATTTTGAGCCCGCGCGAAGCGCGGGCGAAAACTCTAGTATAGTAATAATTTTATACTACAGTTACATCATAGCATTCCCCGAAAAATTCTACCCCCCTACTTCATATACAATTCTTTGAGACTAACCTAAATTCTTTGATACTAACCTAAGTACTATGACAGACAGACAAATTCAATTTAAAAAACTATCATCTCCATCCTTTAAAAATTTTATAAATTTTTAATTAATTTTTAATTAAGTATATAATTTCAATAAATAAAATTTGTTCGTTGTTCAAAAAAATTTTATTAATACATATTTCAGAATTATAAAAATTTTTACACAAAGAATTAAGATCAAACAGACAAACATACTGTATTGCCATGTTGAATAAAAAATTTCAAAAATAAATTTATTGCCATATTATACAATAAAAAATTTCAAAAATAAATTTATTTTATATAAATCACATTTTATTTCTTTTTTTTTTCTTATTTTTATCAATATCCTGTTCTTTACGCTTTTTATTTTCTTTTTTATATTCAGCTTTACATTTTTCTTGATACTCATTTTGCTTTTCAATTTCCATAAATGCATTTACTAATAGATGATCATACTCATCTGTAAAATTATAAAAAGTGGAAAAAACCAATTAATTATTATTTTTAATTACTAAACGATAACCATTTTATTTACCATTTATTTACCATTTAATTTATCATTTATAAAATTTACTAAAATAGAAAAAAAAAATAATAAAATAAGTAAAAAATCAAAAAAAAAAATTAATTTTTGTTTATTATTTACCATTTCTAAAATCTTCTAGAATTTCTAATTCTCTTCTATTTATTTCACTTATACTGCTCGTACTGCCATTTTCACTAGGTTGATTTGTTTCATTTATAATCACGTTTTCAATTTCATTCGGTTGTATTTCATCTATGCTGATATCTATAATAATAATTGTAAATAGATTTTTATATATAGATCTATATCTTTTTATAAAAAGATATTTACTTAATTTAGAAAAATATATCATGTAATATTTACCATTACTAAATTCTTAGAAGAGAGAAAAAAAATAGAGAGATATATAAACTGAAAAAAGAAATAAATATTATTTAGTATTTACTATTTCTAGATTCTTCTATTTCTCTTCTACTTATTTCGCTCATGCTGTTCGTGTTGCCATTTTCTAATGCACTCTGTTGATTTATTTCACTACTGATAACACTTTGTATTTTATGTCCATTTGTTTCACTTATAATCACATTTTCCATATCCATATTTATTTTATTCGATTTTATTTCATCTGATGACATTTAACATATGAAACCAGTTACTTATGTATTGTGACGTTGCGGCTCGCCGCACCGTCGCGGCGCCCCGCCGCCGTCACAAGGCGCGGAATTTCGCGCCCAGGGACGGACCAGGGAGGCAATGACGAGATCTCCAGGGGTCGTATTTAATCGCGTTTCCGCATTCTGATTACTTTCTTTTGTTTTTATGCAATGTAATACGCGCAGCACATCACCCACACCACGGCAAGCCTTCGAGGGAGTACTTGGCGAAAAAGATCAAAGACGATCGATAACCAAGGAGGGGTGGCAAACACGGAAGCAGCAGAAATCGCGGGCTGGCGAGAGCAACGCGGCAGGCGGGCGGCACGTGCGGCAGCGACGGACGAGGCCGCCGACAGCGGGGCCCCAAGCGCTTGGGTAAACACCCGGCTTCAGCAAATGATCTCCATAAAACACCGACCCACGGGGTGGCTGGCCACCGCCCCAGGGTCAAACCGGAGGCACACCGGCACGAGCGAAGTTCCGTCCGTCGCTAAGGACAAAATTTGAGGAGTCGTACGCCGCCGAGGGACCGTTGCCCGCCCCCGAAGGACTTCGTATCGACAGCACTGCGCCGGGACACCGCAGGCTTGCAAGCTCGCGCCCGATTGGCTCGCGCGCCCCTCAGGAAGGGGTACCGTATCGATTCCGCAATCGAACGGGTTTAGCGTTTGACTCTCTGGTCGTCCGTCGGCGAGTTTTTTTTTTTTAATTTTTAAAATATGTAAATAATTCCAAGGGCATTTTTTATTTATATCAACTGATTTAACAATTTTCCAAGTACATCTGGGAAGTTTTTAAAGCTGATCGCATTCGTCAATTTAAAATGGTGGATGATCAAAGTGTGTGTAAAGTCAAATTCTCCGTAAATGAAAAAAAAGGTGTGTTTTCGAAGGGTTAAATAAATACTGCACATTGTAATAAATTTGTAGTACAAAGAATGGAATTATAATAAAGTAGTAAATAATCCTGTTTATATATCCGGAATTCACGGATTCTATCAGTTTGAATCGGTCTCAGTCAATCCGTTTAAATCATTATAATTTCGTGATTTCGGAGTTCACGAAATCATAACAATTTAGACTGATTCAAACCGATAGAAAACGAGTGAAATTACATCTTTGAGTACGAATCCGTTTCAATCGTTTCCAATCGGTATAATCGTTATGAAATATCATACACGCAGAAAATTTTTCTCGAATAATGTAGAATACTCATAATAAAATGTACTAGATTTACATCACACCAGTAGAATATACGCGTATTCAACCGGAAATTAATATATGACAAAGAAAAGTAATAGTTTGATCAGATACATCTTAATTGTAACCTAAAGGTAAATAAGTTTGCCATACTAACAAGGAAATATGAGAAAAGTAAAAAAAGTCTTATACTAATATGTTTATAGACGACGGAAGGCGCGCGGCGCGAGCGGCAACGCGGGCTCGCGCGGCGAAAGGGTTCGGCTCGTGCCCGCTACGCGGCGCATCGCCGGTATATTCCCGCGTGATTAAGATTCAACATCGACCCCTATATCTAAGGTAGCTCGGCAGGGTTTCTACAGCGTTCTCAAGTTTGCTCGTGGCGGACAGCTGACCGCCACAGCCTATAACAGCAACTTATGTTTTTGCCATGACTGCAACAGACATCTCGTTTTTTGTCCATCAGCTATATTTTTATTCTTTGCTCTCTAAATTTCCTATATTTTCTTGAAATTTTTTGCATATTATGACTATATTTTAGCCGTGAAAGATTAGTATGGTATTTACTTTGTTCGTGTATACTTGTATAGTAGTGTATATGTTATTACCTAAAAAAAAAGTGGTAGTATTATACCTCGAAAAAACCTAAGTAACAAGTGGTAGATCTTTATATCTCGAAAAATCTCGAAAAAATCTAAGCAGTAGTATCTTTATTTCCGAAAAATTATAACCCAAGTGATACACGTCACAAAATTATGTTACCTTATCAAAAAGAAGAGTCGCGCTTCAAGTGATCTATTACAATTACAAAAAAGAAATGATATCTCTTTAAATTAGAGCGCCAATTACAGAGAGAACATGTATATTGCCTCAAAAAACAATTGTTGCACTACTTTGAAAAATCTTTACATTGTGTCAATTAGAAAAGAATGTATAATAACAATTTTATAAGATTAAAAAAATTTATTTAAATTTAATAAGGGAATACAAGATATTTAAATACAAAGTTATTTACATGTGTATTTTTTAATGGCCACAAAGAATTACAGAGGTAACAGTACAAAATAAAAATATTTTATTAAAATACATAAATTTTTCTTGTAAAAAAACTTGGCGCTGCTAAACCTCGAAATTTTAAATAAATAAAAACAACAATAAATAAAAATAATTCAGAAAAGAATGCGATGGGAGTAATATTAAATGATTATCAGCGTGGATGTGGGAGTGAGTGATATGGGTGTGCGTGACGACGCGGACGGCGGATAATGCGGCTTATAATTAAGTATAGAATAAGTTTATTTATTTATTTAAAATTTCGAGGTCTAGCAGCGCCAAGTTTTTTTACAAGAAAAATTTATGTATTTTAAGAAAATATTTTTATTTTGTACTGTTACCTCTCTAATTCTTTGTGGCCATTAAAAAATACACATGTAAATAACTTTGTATTTAAATATCTTGTATTCCCTTGTTAAATTTAAATAAAAATTTTTAATCTTATAAAATTGTTATTATACATTCTTTTCTAATTGACACAATGTAAAGATTTTTCAAAGTAGTGCAACAATTATTTTTTGAGGCAATATACATGTTCTCTCTGTAATTGGCGCTCTAATTTAAAGAAATATCATTTTTGCTTCCTCATAGAGGAAGCTTTGTAATGGTGAAAAAATTTTTTTTCGAGATTTTGATAGAAATAGGTTTAGAATGTTCTAAAATGTCGAAAAATCATATTAGTAAAAAATGTCCGGAAGTATGTATGTATGTGTGTGTGTGTGTGTGTGTGTGTACGGATTTTTGTACACGCATCTACTTCTACAATTTTTTAGATACCAGTTTGAATTTTTGCACACAAATAGAGTATCCTAGAAAGTATGTCCTCCTCAAATTTTATTGAAATCGGTCTACCGGTATAGATTTTATGCAGATTTTCCTTTTTTTGAAAAATGTGTTTTACGCTGCTGTTTTCTCAATATTTGAGATAGCGATTAATTTTTAATTTTATTATATTTTCCAGTTTTTTCTACCCCTATTTCATATATAATTCATTAAAATTTGATTGATCAGATCTCGTATTACACACATTTGAAATTTCGAAGAATTCGTACATACATAGAAGCTTTATAAAACTTGATCTGATCAACCAAATTTTAACCAATTATATATGAAATAGGGGTAGAAAAGACTGGAAAATATAATAGAATTAAAAATAAATCGCTATCTCAAATATTTATAATATCGGGCTGATTTTTTTTATCGATAAAGTATTGTTTTAGTTTTTAAATGGACAAGTATTTTTAGTATTTTTTAGTGAATGTATATAATTATTTACGCAGTCCCCAAAAGAGTTAAGTGTGAAATCAGAACCTTTGCTAACAAAGCTTCCTCTATGAGGAAGCCAAAACAAATAAATACCGATAATTATACCTCGAATAAAATAAAAACTTGCACACTTAGGAACTATGAGGAAGCAATGTGCAAGTTTCTACTTGCACAATTAAAAACTACGAGAAAACAATGTGCAAGTTTCTACTTGTTTTTGTAATTGTAATAGATCACTTGAAGCGCGACTCTTCTTTTTGATAAGGTAACATAATTTTGTGACGTGTATCACTTGGGTTATAATTTTTCGGAAATAAAGATACAACTGCTTAGATTTTTTCGAGATTTTTCGAGATATAAAGATCTACCACTTGTTACTTAGGTTTTTTCGAGGTATAATACTACCACTTTTTTTTTAGGTAACAACATATACACTACTATGCGTGTACGTGGCGCTCTTTTTTACCTTTTTTTTAAAAAGGTAATTTTGTACGGATATCACGCCTTTTTGTAGTGTTACGCATCTTAATCTTATAAACAATATATCTTATAATCTTATAAACCGTATATAATACAAGGTATGAAGCTAAAAGTGTTACGGACTATTATTTTTAAAGAAAACAACAATTTAATATTTTGCTTAGTTTTTTTAAAATAATAATCTGTAACCCTTTTAGTTGTACACCTTGTATATATTTTTCAATTTCAACATAAAACATAATCGCAATAAAGCATGATTAATGTTAATAAGTCGTTAACTGTAAAATTCTTTATTTATTTTTATTTGCGTGTCTTACTGAATGTTTTTTGCAACTGTATATGTACCGATATCTTCGGGTATCGATATTTTTGATAATTATTTTTACGTTAAACATAATTTTAATTCATCCAATTTTTATTATGTCTAGACATAATTTTTGACCAATTTTTATTATGTCTAGACATAATTTTTGTCCAATTTTTATTATGTCTAGACATAATTTTAATTCAGCGATTTTTATTATGTCATGACATAATTTTAATTCTGCCGCTAGGGAAATTTAAGTCGATTGTTATGAATCAAGCTTGAATTCAATGTTTAGGTGTCCTAGGTTGCCGATGACGAGGTCCACATAGCGCGCTCTATAGTTTTCGGTGTCCAGATGTATTAATACCTTGAATTCGATGGCCACGTGTTCCAAGTTGTCGCTGACGAGGTCCACATAGTGCGCTTCGTAGTTTTCGGTGTCTACATGTATTAATACCTCAAATTTGATATCTACGTGTCCTACATTGGGTGCGTTCAGCCGATACTTCGCTAGTCTAGCAATCGTGAGCAGTCGCTCGTTTTCGCTCGTTTCCTCTCTTTTGACCTACTGGATTAAAAAAAGAGGAAACGAGCAAAAACGAGCGACTGCTCACAATTGCTAGGCTAGCGGAGTATCGGCTGAACGCACCCATTCAGATTTAAAGTTATTAATACACCTAGACACCAAAAATTATGAAGCGCACTATGTGGACCTCGTCATCAGCAACCTGGGACACCTAGACATCAATTTCAAGGTATTAATACACGTAGACACCGAAAACTACGGAGCGCAATATGTGGACCTCGTCATCGGCAACCTGGGACACCTAAACATTGAATTCAACATATTATTACACCTGGACACCAAAAACTACGAAGCGCACTATGTGGACCTCGTCATCGGCAACCTGGGACACGTGAACATCGAATTCGAGGTATTATTACACCTAGACACCGAAAACTACGGAGCGCGATATCTGGACCTCGTCATCGGCAACCTGGGACACGTGGACATCGAATCCAAGGCATTAATACACGTGGACACCAAAAACTACGGAGCGCACTATGTGGACCTTGTCATCGGCAACCTGGGACACCTAGACATCGAATTCAACGTACGATTACACCTGGACACCGAAAACTATGAAGCGCATTATCTGGATCCCGTCATCGGCAACCTGGGACACGTGGACATCGAATTCAAGATATTAATACACGTAGACACCGAAAACTACGGAGCGCACTATGTGGACCTCGTCATCGACAACCTGGGACACGTAGACATCGAATTCAACGTATTATTACACCTGGACACCGAAAACTATAAAGCGCACTATCTGGACCTCGTCATCGGCAACCTGGGATACATAGACATCAAATTCAAGCTTGATTCATAAGAATCGACTTAAAAATTCCCTAGCGGCACTTTCTGCCAAGCGTAGAGAACCTTCTTTTCCGTTGACTCAATATTTATTATATACATACCTAATTTACCTAAATAGAAATCTTCCTCCTGACCGATAAGTTTATCGACCTAATTTTGAAATACGCGCGCGATATCGAAACTGGCGATACCTGCGCCGCCAGCGTCGAAAAAGTGAAAGGGACGTTTCTTTGATAATCATAATAATATTGAGACGTCGGCGTTAGGAGGAGGAGTATCTTAAAAATAAATTTTCGCATTTGGACTTTGCGTCGCAATATCTCCGCTCGTAGGGCACGTAGCGGAATATTATGAGAGAAACCCCCCCCCCCCCTAATTGGACCCTAAGCTATCGATCAAGCCTACTTAGAACTTGATTCGTTCACTCGTTATCGAGATCTCAACATCTCGGGTACTCGCAACCCGTCGCGTCGCGTAAAAGAGTCACGGTCTGTCTCGCTCCGCGTGTACTTGGCGCGAGACACTACCGTGTCTCTCGATTTTCGAGAAAAATTTTCTGCGTGTAACGATTCAAACCGATAGGAACCGATTAAAATTACATTGTTGATTACCAATCCGTTTCAATCGGTTTTAATCGGTGTAATTTTTATAAAATCATAACAATTCAAATCGATAGAATCCGATTGAAATTACATTCTTGAATACCAATCCGTTTCAATCGTTTTCAGTCGGTGTAATTGTTATAAATCCGTGATTTCCGGATCAAGAATCCAGATTCATGCGGATTCAAAATTTTTAATCGGATTCAATCGGTCATTTTTGGCAGGGCACTTTTTCATAAGGGATTCTTTGTTTCGTTGTCCGCCATAATCACTTCTCGATGTCGGATATCGTTACTTTCTAGAAGATTCTCGCCTTAACCTCGAATCGTCACATAATACATAAACTCGTGGACCGGTTCTAGGCACGTAATTCATGAAGTACGAACTTACAGGATCTGAACCTTTATCCCACTTCTGAAATTTGTTAGAGTCTTTTAATAATGCTTTTTTGCTTTCGCTCTTATAACTCGTTTTTACAACACGTCTTGCTTTAGTCGCTCGCTTGCTTCTGTCCTCCCAGCTTCGTTCGTCACGCTTATCTTCTTCTTAACTCTCTCTATCATCCACAGATGTCTCGTCGATCACGCGGAATATCGCGGAATAGCGCCAGTACGAGTGGCAGATTTAAAAATATAACTAAAACTTTTACAAACCCCCTATTTTTTTATTGCATATTTTTATAACTATTGTCGAGATATTTTCAAAGCACTATAACTCTCTTTTATTAAAAATTTCCTGAGATATTTTAAATTTTGTCATGATACTTTTAATATAAAATATGAAATATCTTGTAAAGTATTCACTTTTCGATGACTTTACCTTCATACTTTTATACGTAAAATAATGAAAAAAATCAAATAATAATATTAATTTTTACATTTGCAATTTTGTAAAATTAAATGCATCTACAAAATGCAATCAAATTTTTTAAAATAATTTTTTTTTAAATAATCTATTTTTTTATTATTTTACGTATAAAAGTATCAAGGTAAAGTCATCAAAAAGTAAATACTGATATTTCATATTTTCTATTACAAGTATCACGACAAAATGTAAAATATCTCAGAAAATTCTTAATAAAAGAGAGCTTTATTATAATGTTTTGAAAACGTCTCGACAAGAACTGTAAAAATATGCAATAAAAATTAAGGGTCCTATTTAAAAAAAACAACAATCACATTAACCTGGCCTTAAAAAGGTCACTCAAGGTTAAGTCCCTAGTAAGCAAGAAACATCAAGAAACATTTTAACTACATTACAGCAACGTTTTAACATTAATGCAATGTAGTTAAAATGTTTCTTGACGTTTCTTGCTTACTGGGTCCATATTTTCATCATCAGTCTTCTTTGATATCCTACAACTTTTGTCTCAAATCTTTTTCCGTATTTTCCATATTTTCCGATATATTTTCCTAAGGAAATTAAACTGTATAAGAGGGATTTCCATAATTGTGTAAACAGTCTATCAAGAGAAGCTCTCTTAGCTACGTTGTCGTTTAGTCTTGCAAGTCCGTTTCGCTAAAAAGAAGTTTCGAGTAAAAATGGACAGTAAAAGTAAAAATTTGTGCAAGTGTACAAATAAAAAATAAAAATTTGTTTATTAAAATATGACACTTATCAACAAGGAAGACCACGTGTATTAAACGAAGAAGCCATCAACCGTACTTCTCTACTATGTGCGAGAAATTGTAACAAGCCATGGTAAAATTATATTCAAGCGTAATAAGATATGAGTAACTATATCAAAAGAAATAGGACAAATACAATCACATACTATACATATATACCCTCGTTGTAGATAATCGTTATAATATTAAAAGCATCTTGTTTGATATAACAATTGGATTAGAACTGGAAATAAATAAAAATTTCTCGAAAACTAGTTCTTTGGATGCTAATATTACCAATTCATCAAGAACAACTTTGCCTTCATCAGATAAAGAATTGGGATAACAAAATAAATGTTGTATTTAATAAAAATGAATTCGACAATCTTATAGAGACGAAACACTATACCAAAAGGAAAAAGAAAAAATCCAAGTTAACTTTTAGACAATACTAATTGTAAGTATCAAAAGCAGAAAAATGGCAAGATGCAATTACACCGAAATTATAGGAAACATGTAAATTGCAATGTGGATATCAATTTAAAATAAATAAGATTTTAAATAATGCTTTAATAATATGCGGAAAATGTAATTACGGTAGTATTATAAATAAAATTGCGGAAAATATAATAGATAGTGAATTTATTATAATTAAATGCACGGTAACAAAAGAATTAAGAAATCGCAATAAAAAATATTTACGAAATCCCACACGTCTTGAAATAAGTGAACAATTATATATAAAAAAAATAAAACCGCTATGATTTATAGAATTAAAACAACTGCAAAAATAATGTCACCAAGCGATCGTGAACTTCCTTATTTGTATAAACAACAAGCTCTTCGTAGTGCAGTACATGCATATATAGATTCACAAATTTTTAATAAAAATCCAATTATATCATTGGCTGTAGCAAAACAAACTGTATTAACTGTAAACGTAGGACGAAATTTTCCTCGCTTCTTGTGCTTTAATCGCTGAAAGAGGACGTTGAGGTAAAATAACGGATGCAATTGTACAGAATTTTCTTTGTTAAAGATACAACCGATGCACATAAGCACGTTAAGCATTCGTGGTATCGGACGAATAATAAAAGAAGTCGAGTACACAGGAACCGGAAAACGAACGAGAGCGCCGCCGTCATACACACGCGTACACACTAATACGCGTGCTATTCAAACACGCAAAACACACCCAACACTTCCGCCGTCTAAACGTTTGATCTAGCGCTCACTTAATCCAAACCTCTCGCTGTGATTAAGAAAACGCTCCTTGGATAATGCCTTGGTAAGAATGTCTGCTCGTGGGCTCTCGGATAGAGTGTATTTTACTTGTATTACTTTTGCCTCTGAAGTTTCACGCAAATGATAGTATTAAATGTCAATATATTTGGTTCTCTTGTGGAACTCACGGTTTTTAGCTAAGCAAATCATACTTTGATTGTCCACTTACAATACAATCACTTGATCGCATTGACGCCCGATATCGCTTATTAACCTTCTCAGTCAAATAGCCTCTTTTGCTGCGGCTGACGCGGCGACATAATCTGCTTTGGTAGTGCTGAGAACAACTAACTTTTGTCGCTGCAAAGCCCACGACACTGGACCGTTAGCTAGACTTAAGGCTGCGTTCGGAAACGCTACCCTGAAGATAGACTCGGGTGAGTAGTGGTGGGGGCAGGGTGCACCCCAGGTGTAAGTAGTTTCCGAACGGCAAATAAGTAATAAGACATAGGGGATGTAAGGCAATCTCAAGAAAATATTATTGTATCCTGCGCCATGACTACTGGACAAGAAATAATCAGGATAGTTTTAGATAGTTTATATCCACATAATAATGACACAGTATAATATCTACTTATGCTGTGGTAATGATGAGCCGCTGAGTGCTTTTACAGCTTCTACTTCCTTTTAATAAAATTAGTGGTGTAATCACCTAAGAGCGATAAAATGATATATTTCTTTATTTAAAGATATCGGTTATTACTTTACAAAAAGAGTGTAAAATATATCAGTCACTTAAGCAACTGTTAAGATATACCTACATAAAATGAATTATTAATTAATATGAGGCGGCAGTGTGGTCTAGTGGTAGAGCGCCAGACTCGTAATCTGAAGAATCAGGTTCGAGTCCACTAGAGCCATGTAAACATGAAATGTTTTTCAAAAGCTGCGCCCTCCGTGCAAGATAAGCTCTTGTGCGGAGCAAACTGGGCTCCGTCTTTCGGAAAGAGATGTTAAGCCGTTGGTCCAAATGGTTAAGTGAGAGGAAAAGGGTAGTATTGGATGAGAATTGAATAAAAACTTGGGAACGTTCTTACAAAACGTCTTGCAACCCTGAGGGGAGTCAATAAACGTATTTATCTATCTTTATATCTATTAATTAATATGAATAATAGAAAAATATAATCGTAATTAGGCGTCAAGATATTATTAAACGTAGACAAAATCTGATAACAAGTAGAAACTTGCACATTGTTTCCTCGTAGTTTTTAATTGTGCAAGTAGAAACTTGCACATTGCTTCCTCATAGTTCCTAAGTGTGCAAGTTTTTATTTTATTCGAGGTATAATTATCGGTATTTATTTGTTTTGGCTTCCTCATAGAGGAAGCTTTGTTAGCAAAGGTTCTGATTTCACACTTAACTCTTTTGGGGACTGCGTAAATAATTATATACATTCACTAAAAAATACTAAAAATACTTGTCCACTTAAAAACTAAAACAATACTTTATCGATAAAAAAAAATCAGCCCGATATTATAAATATTTGAGATAGCGATTTATTTTTAATTCTATTATATTTTCCAGTCTTTTCTACCCCTATTTCATATATAATTATATATGAAATAGGGGTAGAAAAAACTGGAAAATATAATAAAATTAAAAATAAATCGCTATCTCAAATATTGAGAAAGCGGCAGCGTAAAACACATTTTTCAAAAAAAGGAAAATCTGCATAAAATCTATACCGGTAGACCGATTTCAATAAAATTTGAGGAGGACATACTTTCTATGATACTCTATTTGTGTGCAAAAATTCAAACTGGTATCTAAAAAATTGTAGAAGTAGATGCGTGTACAAAAATCCGTACACACACACACACACACACACACATACATACATACTTCCGGACATTTTTTACTAATATGATTTTTCGACATTTTAGAACATTCTAAACCTATTTCCATCAAAATCTCAAAAAAAAATTTTTTCACCATTACAAAGCTTCCTCTATGAGGAAGCAATACTTGTCCATTTAAAAACTAAAACAATACTTTATCGATAAAAAAAATCAGCCCGATATTATAAATATTTGAGATAGCGATTTATTTTTAATTCTATTATATTTTCCAGTCTTTTCTACCCCTATTTCATATATAATTGGTTAAAATTTGGTTGATCAGATCAAGTTTTATAAAGCTTCTATGTATGTACGAATTCTTCGAAATTTCAAATGTGTGTAATACGAGATCTGATCAATCAAATTTTAATGAATTATATATGAAATAGGGGTAGAAAAAACTGGAAAATATAATAAAATTAAAAATTAATCGCTATCTCAAATATTGAGAAAACAGCAGCGTAAAACACATTTTTCAAAAAAAGGAAAATCTGCATAAAATCTATACCGGTAGACCGATTTCAATAAAATTTGAGGAGGACATACTTTCTAGGATACTCTATTTGTGTGCAAAAATTCAAACTGGTATCTAAAAAATTGTAGAAGTAGATGCGTGTACAAAAATCCGTACACACACACACACACACACACACATACATACATACTTCCGGACATTTTTTACTAATATGATTTTTCGACATTTTAGAACATTCTAAACCTATTTCTATCAAAATCTCGAAAAAAAATTTTTTCACCATTACAAAGCTTCCTCTATGAGGAAGCAATAAATTAGCAGTAGGCAATAGAATATAATTAACCTTACTCAAATCAACTAATCACAGTTATTATAGGTTAACAGTTCGACCAATTCAGTAAATCGCAATGCAAACCCTATAAAACATTTTTTATTCGAAAACATATTTAAATATATATAATAATCATAGATCTAATATTATATAGAGAAATCACGTGATCGCACATGGAGGAAAGTCAAGAATTTTTCGCTCGCGTGTGAATCAGGTGAAAATCAGGAAATAACAGCTGGGCCCCCACAGAAAGATCATTGGAGAGAAAGTATTGCAGAACTATAAAAATTAAGGCAGCAGAATTGGAAGAAAAAGGAAGGAGAAAAAAGGCAAGGAAATTTCCCCAAAAAATTCCAGGTTAAATTGCAACGTGGTCAAAAGATGACGGCGGAAACAGATAGGAAGAAGAGAGAGAAGCCAAAAGGTGAGTCAAGCGACACCTGAGGCTAGATAACTGGCCGATAAGGTAGGGATATTATAAAATAACCGAAAGTAAAAGAAGGCCAATAATTCAGAAAATGATAAATAAATACAAGAAACGGACAGGAAAAAAAGAAGGCGGCTCAATCGGCGAAGAAAAAACAGAAGGAGAAGAGAAAAGGAACAATTGTAGAATTTTTGAGAGAGATCTGGAAGCGTCGGGTCAGAGACATCAATAAGCAAAAGGAAAAGAGAAGAAGAGAAAAGAGCAGAAGCGGAGAGAGAATTTCTAGGAAAGTTTGAAATAGCGAGGAAATTACACAAATCTCCAGTCAAGAAGGAAGATACAGGAGAGTCTGCTCAAAGGAAAACAAAAAATGGGAGTATAGGCTCGACGCTTCAGCGCCATCCATTTTCAGGGCTAGTTGCTTCGGCAGGTGAGTTGTTACACACTCCTTAGCGGATTCCGACTTCCATGGCCACCGTCCTGCTGTCTTAAGCAACCAACGCCTTTCATGGTGTCCCATGAGCGTCGAGTTGGGCGCCTTAACTCTGCGTTTGGTTCATCCCAAAGCGCCAGTTTTGCTTACCAAAAATGGCTGAAGAAATGAAGGTGCTAACGGAAATTATGAGAGAGATAAAAGAGGAACTCAAAAAATGCGGGAGAAGCTAAAGGAGGACATAAAAGATCTGAAAGAACAGTGGAAAAGAAAGGAAGACGGCTGGGAAGAAAGGATAAAGGCGGTGGAGAACAAGGTTGAAAATATAGTCACGGGAGGAGATGGAGCCCTACAGGAGAAAATAAAGAAATTAGAAATGTGTGTGTGTGTGCAGGAAGAAATAAGAGAGAAAAAGGAGAAGAGGAACAATATCGTAATAAAAAGATGGGAGATCGCACAAAGAGACTTACTGAAAAAGGCGGTGGAGGAAATGATAAAAAGAGAGCTTTACGCTGATGTAACAGTAGTAGAAACTTTCTGGATAAGAAAAGGAACAAATACTTTTTTACAGCAAAGCTGAAGGACAAGGTACAGAAACGTATAGTTATGATCAAGTAGAACAACTTAAAAGAAAAAAAACTAATCATTGACAACGATTTAACCTGGAAAGAAGGGCAAATGAAAGAAATGCTGAAAAGCTTTGCGAAATTTTTAGAAAAAAGGGACTTAATCTTGAGTGTGGAAAAGTAAAAAATGATGATATTTAAGAAGACAGGAGGATAGAGAAAAAAGGAGAATTGGCTCTGGAGTAGTAGAAAAATAAAAGAAGTAAATTAGTTTAAATATTTAGATTACACGTTACAAAGGAATAATAGACCAAATAGACATATAAAAGAAACGGTTAGGAAGGCCATAAGTGCTATGAAACAGGTATGGGGAATAGGACAAAGAAAATTCGCGGAAGATTTCAGGAGAAGGATGTAGATGTTTAATCATCTAATAAAAAGCATTTTAATGTACGGAGCGGAAATATGGAAGTGGAATAAATATGCGGTAGTAGAAAGATGTCAGGATAAATATATAAAATGGTCGTTAGGTTTAGATTGGAATACACCGGGATATATAGTTAAAGAAGAAACAAAAACGAAGGTACTGCGAATAGGGTCGGGGAAAAGAGCGGTAAAATTTAAAGAAAAGATCACGGAAAGCATATCTAACAGAACTTAAATATGATTGAAATAGAAAAGTCCAGGCAAAATAAAACCAGATGGGAGATAAACAAAAAAATGTACTTTTTCTCGCTTCGCTCGTGCGACCAACTTCACACTCATTCAGAATCGACCACTTTTTCCACTAGTTGTACAATATACTATTGTTGGAACGGTATGTCCGGGGAGGAAATAAAAAGAATAAGAGAAAGAGGAGGAGATGTCACAGTTAAGTTAATCAAGAGATATAGAGATTTAGAAACAGATACAATTTAATAGAATACAAGAGTCTAGATTTGGGAAAAGATATAAAGAACTTTATTCAATAGAGATACCAGAGTATTTAAGATAACCAGGAAAGAAGGTCCTTCAGAAAATTATAGCAAGGTTAAATGCGGGAACGAAGAGCTGAGTAGTAATTCTTGGCGAGATCAGGAGGATATACTTTTTAGAATATGCCAAAAGAAAGTTGAGACAATAGAGCATCTATCAAAATTCTTTTTACATCTGTAGGGAAGAGATAAGAAGTAACATGAGTATGGTGCAATTACTGACGGGAATGGGAGAAGAAATTAGCTGGATGAAAAAGATTATTAAAATAAAAACAGAAAATAGAACTAGAGACCAAAGAGCGTTTTAGAGTAAAAGCCAAATTAGGGTAGAAAAGGACAGGCGTAATAATAGGCGTTAAGGGGTTAGTCTACTCGAGAGAGCCAAAAACAGGCGAATTTTCAAGAATTAATTTCAGACGAAGTATCGGTGATAAATGAATGTTTTTTTTTATTTTCTTTGTTAAAGTTTCAAGAACATGTCCAAATTTTTATGCGTTAAAAAATTTTAAGATGGCGATGAGGCACTCCTTCGCGCGCAACCATGTTTTTTAGAGGTGGTCAAACGGTGTACATGGTTTCTGGAATGTGGATGGTCTAAAACAAAAAAAAATATATAGTTATAAACTATATTGTATTGTCTACGGAATGACGAAGCGTTTTTTCTCTCCTTGTTTTTGGCGTCAAGAAAAAAATTCCTGAATTTTTTGCTGCATTTTTGGACTCAAATTACGTGTTATTATTATTAATAATTATTGAACAAAATATTATAATGATAAAATCGTTCGTCATTCCGTAACTACTATTCCATAGAATATGTGTACCAAATTTGAAGTCGATTCATCGATTAGAACTCGAGATATCGTGTACACCGTTTTGAAAAACATAGTTTTGAGAAAAACGCGTTTAAAGTTTCGGTACTAGTTTTTTGAGTGAAAAATTGCATTTTAAGCGTCTTACCGTTAATCAACCATTCCTGCGTCATACAGTAAATCTTCCACCTCGTAAAAATTCTCTTCGAGAGCCGATTGTGCTATTCTTCTATTAATTCTTTCTTGTTTGGAAGTCTCGAACGACCGCTTGTCAGCAATCGCAATTCGCAGCTCATCCGCTTTATCGCACATTTCGACGGCATTTGGCGCAATTTGTAAGTTCAGGACGTCCATCATTTGTAGAATACTCTCGTACCCGTGATTAAAAATGCTTGCTGCAAAATACGATGCCACTTCCACGGTTTTCGCGCGACTAAACACTCGTTTCGGAGCAAAATGATGCAATACTGGCGTGCTGTCTGTTGGAAATACTTCTGACTGACTATAAAGTATTTTTAACGACATCTGTTGATGTCGTTAGTGTATTAGAAAAATTCAAAATTGAATGGTAAATCGTTATGTTGTACCCGCCGAACAGGTAACGATTTGCAGCAGATATAGGCGTTTCGGAGCACTCCGGAGCGCTTGGGTAGGAGCTCGAAATTTCAATGAAAACGAGTTCTGGCAGGTATAAGACCTTTTGTCCCTTATTCTAGAGGGTTCAAAGGATTTTTTAAGCCAATAAAAAAAAATCGATTTTTTGACCATTCTCGAGTAGACTAACCCCTTAAAGTATGTATAATCTTTATGTAATTCTGTGCATTTGCGGCGTTTTTTTGTTTTTTTTTTGTTTTTTATTAAATGCAGACTGTAATAGTGATATGGCATTATTGTAAAATTGTATTGTAATACCCCCTTTCAATGCCACAAGGCAAACAGTTTATTTATCATCTATTTATCTAATATTACATAAAATATATATGAAATATGTCCATATATAACCATACTATGTTTTTTCTCTTGTATAATCTCTGTTTGTATGTACAAAAAAAATAATAAGAAAAATTAAAAAATAATTTAAAAAATAATTATTGCAGTTTTTTTTTACAAAAAATAATCTAAGAAATTGTGAAAAATTTGCTCATATATAATTATATCTTATACACAATTATTACATTTATATATGATTATATGTATATGATTATATCTAAGCAAGTAAATAAACAATGCAAAAATTATCCTTTTAATTATTTTCTAATTCTCTTTCTTATTATTTTTCTTGTACATACGAACAAAGATTATACATGATAAAAAAAATATGGACATATATGGACATATTTTATATAATATTTTATATAATATTATGTAATTATATATATTTAAATATGTTTTTATATAGAAATTTTTTTACCGAAAATATATAATGAAACTACGAATTCAAGTATTTAACGCACAGTACGCGATATTCGCCAGCCTCGCTTCGAAGGTTCGAAGAGAAAAGATACGTAATACCTGGTGTATTGTATACGAAGTATTATTGGACACAGAGATGTAACTAGAACCGACTGGAAATGTTCGAAATAAATTCCAAATAAAATTCAATTATTCCCTAGATTTTTATTGTTTTTTTTTTTAGAGAAAACGGAATAATTTCAATCGGAATCCATTCCGAACAGTTCCATAGAAGAAAAAACTCCATTGCTACAGTTTAAAAATTCCGCCAAATGTAATAAGTTACTCGCATTCACCCTTAAATTTCAGAGTGAAAAATGTTCTTCCTGAGGTGCACCCGGGTGAAGTTTCTGAACGAGTTCATCTCTGTCACACTACGACCCGAACGTTTTCGAACAGCGTGAGTCTCGGCAGGTGCCCCCGGGTAAAGTTTCCGAACGCAGCCTTAGGGGGTCTATACATGTATGCGTTTGGTTCGTAAGCCCGGCTCGGTTCGGTCTTTACTCGTGCGTGGGTGGGATGTCACGAGCTGGGCTTGATGTAAGATGAGCCAAATTCGTACATTTTCTTTTCGTGTATGGTGAAAAAACGTTCGAGTCCGGCTCGCGAATCAAGCTCGCCGAACCGGACTTGCGAGTCAAACTTGTACGTGTATAGATATCCTCTTAGATATATAACCCGTTGTGAAACACCTCGCCTCAAGATCTCTTGCATAATCAGCATCTGAAAATCCTATTATATATATTAAGTCTGATGCGCTTTCACCGCTTTGGTACATTATGCCTACATTTTTCGTAGCGACTAAAAATACAAAAATTCTCTTTACCGCTCACCAACTTTCTTTGGAATTATTTAAAAATTTACTGGCGATATTGACCGTATATGTTATATGTAGACGCGATACAGTAGCAAGAAACATAAGCGATCCGACTGCTTCGCGATATAGTACATTAGACAACTCCTTTTCTTCAGATTCTACGGGCTCTAGTATTACATAAGGATCTGCTGGAACAGATACTACTTTTGCATCATTCATACTAAATCTTTCGAGAATTTCTGCGTGTATGCACTGTGATGCAGGAACATTGTTTTTCTTTCTCTATCTCAAATAAATTTCAACCCGTCAAAGCTACTACAGTCACTGAGAGTCAAACGTACTTCTTAAGTTTTCGATAATTATGTCTAACACTTTTTGAGATTCGCACGCTACGAAACCATCGTCAACAAACAGCTCAAGATATATCGCTGATAATTATTATAAAAGATGCACTCATCAGCATCTGTTTACTTGAACTTAAACCGTTTCAAAAAATCACGAAACTTGCGATTCTAGCACCGCGGTGCTAGTTTTAGTCCATATATAGCGATTTCTTTAATCAACACACTACTTCACTGGCATTGTTTTCGTTTTTCAGACCCGCTGGCAGTTCTATATGAATTTCCTCTTCTAGTTCACCATATAGAAACGCTGTACCAAATTGAACCATCTCGAGGTTCTCATGGGTGACTGCTATCGCCAACAGTACTTGCAATGAATCGTAACGAACTACGGTGAGGTCTTGTAGTCCACTCTTTTCTCCTGAAGAAAGCTTCTGGCACATAACCGCAGCGCACTTCTATCTATTCCTTGAATTACCTTGAACATCCATCTTATAACAATCGTCCTTTGTTCATGATCTCTGGGTATTATCTGTCACGTGTTATTTTTCTCGTGAGCCTTGAGCTCCTCTTTGATAGCTCCTTTTCACTAGGACACGTCAGGTCGGGGAGATCCCAGTTGCGCACAGAATAAATCAAACACAGCAGGTCTCGCCTTATTACTCCCAGGGCAATAGGTGTGGCCAACAGCCTCTGTAGGCTGTTGCCGAACCTGGGAGGGGCGAGTGGGCGTGTTCGCCGACTTTACGCGGGGACGGTCAGCGCCGTGGAATTATACGAGCCATCAGTCTGGGCTCCTCAACTGGCAACCACCGAACGCTCTAAGATGCTAATGTGTCGCGTTCAACGAGTGATGGCCACCAGGGTGTCATGAGCGTACGGAACCGTCTCCCATGCGGCGGCAACGACCCTGTTGCGGTCAAGTAATGGCGCAGAAGGAGGAGGCGGAAAGGCGCGGAAAGCGCCTTCGTAAAGCGAGCTCCCAGAAGAAGGGGAGAGTTCGCGGAAAACGCCAACCCGCACCCCCTCGACCATGGGGGCATTGGGTAACGGTCCAGGGGAGAGGGGATAAACTAAGCTCTCTTCCTCCCTCTCCCCAGTGAGAAAAAATCGGACCTCGGTGGAAAGGCGGCGACAGCGGCCTGACGCACGCTCGGGGTATAATCGGTATAATCTCGTCGGTATAACAGGAATCATAACCTGATTCCTGTCAACTTTAACGTTTAATATCTCGCTTCACGGGGCAGAGCGACACTTTTTTCTGCTAGATTCTTTTGTTTCACGCAAAAACGCGTCGATTAAGCTTAAGTTCAACGAAATCGGTGAAAAGGCCACTATTCTTCAGATTTACCAAAGAGAGTACTTTGTACAGAATTATTATGAAAAACAGCAAAAGTGCAGTGTCATTAGAAATAATTTTAATGTTAGAAAAACTGTCACGGAGCATGATATCACAAATACAACAATGTGTAGAATATGGCTCTGTGATTGATTTACAACATCTTAAGATTGTACTTAAAACAGTCTTAAATATAAGATCAAACTATATGAATACTGGGCTATGTGTACGTTTCTTGCTGTGTTCGATTGCAACCATCGTGTGTCCATTTTCTACTGTGTCCGATTAACACTATGTCTGATTAGCACTGTGTCCGATTGCAACCACCGTGTGTCCGTTTCCTACGTGTCCGATTGGCACTGTGTCCAATTATCACTGTGTCCAATTGGTAATTAATGTGTCCGATTGTCACTGTCCGTTTCCACTGTGTCCGATTGCAACCATCATGTGTCCGTTTCCAATTGTGTCCGATTGGCACTATGTCCGATTATCACTGTGTCCGATTAACGCTGTGTCCGATTGTAACCGTCGTGTGTCCGTTTCCTACTGTGTCCGATTGGCACTGTCAATTGATTTAACTTGCTAACTATCCAATTTATTCTATGCGCAACTGAGCTTTACTCGTCAGGTCCACACAGCACTTTCTCGTAAATTGTTGGTATGTTAAATTCAGCAAAAATTGATTTATACCTAGAGGGCGCAATTAATTTCGAAATAGAAATATGTATAAAAGATCAAATTAATCCATATATGCTCATAAAAATACAATAAATTATTTTTAAATTATAATGTAGAAATGTTTTACATGAAACATGAAACATTGCACATTTATCTAATTTTTTACAAACATTATTTAAAAATTTTATTCTAACAAAACTGTTGTGTTATGACGAATCATTTTAGAGCAATCTTTGCGAAATTTCCGTCATTCATGATGCCATTTACAGAAAAAAAGATTAGCTACTAGGATAAACATTCAACCCACGCTTCTGTTTTAGTAAGAAACGTTTTAAATCAAAAATTTCTCAGGAGATGGATCGGACTTCGTGGTCATCAGAAGTAGCCACCACGCTCCCCGGATCTCACACTTATAAATTTTTTCGCATGGGGTTTCTTACAAAATAAAGTCTATCAAACTCTGCTGGAAAATACGGAAACTCTGAGAAATTCAATTCGCAACGCGTGTGCAAAGATCACTCTTCTCATGCTCAAAAAAGTGAGAAAATTTTATGTGTAGAATCGCTTTATATTTAGAACAAAATGGTAGTTACGGAGAACATTTGTTGTAAGCATATTTTAAGATTAAAAATAAATTTTGTCCAAATTTGTTCCTTAAATTGTATCTAGGTTGTTATTTTCTATTAATTTCATTTATATTATTAAATTTTATAATTATACTCTATATTAGAGTTGTAAAAACTAATATCTCTTTTGCCACTTTACGCCAAACTTGCATTCTAATCTTATTCTGTAAGTCGAGTAAAGCTTGCCCCGGTAAACAGATAGGCAACCCAACATACTGATGTGTATGTTGCAGAAGCATCTTGTACACTGCGGTGATTACTGCCTCCGCCCACAAACGTAGCTCGATTTTTGTCTGCATCATCGTTCGCGCTCCACATCGTCCTGTTGTCTCTCTTTGCCTTATCATTTTGTTCGGGAGTGTATGGACCACTCGTCTCGTGTTTAATCCCTGTATGTACTCCATTATTGCAGTATTTGACCGTTGTCACTATGCAATCTTCATAACTCAACCGAATTTATTTGCAGATGCACGTTCAAATATTTTAAAACTCTCGTATGATTTATGTCTTCAGAAAAACACGTTTCTAAAGCCTGAAGCATTGTCCTAGAACCACACAGAACTTCGCACCTTTTATCAACTCCGTCGACATTGGCCCGCACGCATTACTATAAATAAACTCGCCCGGCCACCTACTCACTTTTTCGACAGTCTTATTAAAGGGTAATTTGTGTGATTTCCCAAGTTGGCAAACATCACAGAAAAAGTTACTCTTATCAGTCACTTTGATGCTGCTTACGAGGTCTTTACTCATCAGTTCACTTAATGCACGTTTGTTCAAATGTCCGAGACGCTCATGCCAGACTCTCAGACTAGTCATTGGACACGATAGCTTCGTTGACACACCCCGGTATTTTTACGCGGGAGAATAGTCTACATATTTTATTTGACTGCTATACGCCAGTTGCAATGACTTCGTCGTCGCGCATCACCAATGTATCGTTCTCGCGAAACATTAGGTAACCTCTCAAAGTGCCAACCAAAAATAAATTTTCTTGAACATCCGGCACATACAAAACGTTCTCAATGCGGGCTTACCGTCGTCACACACTATTCATTGTCCACATTCACAGTTCCTTCACCAGTCACAATACACTCTCCATTATCGCGATATTGTGCAGCCGTCTCTCTTCTGACGGAACTCCGCGAATCAGTCTTTTCGAAACGTGACGTGTTTCGAGCAACCACTGTCAATGTACTAAACGTCTTTTTGATCAATACCGAGCAATTCGTGCCTTTGGTCACTAGATGGCCCCTTGTACCGACCGCGCTTCATCTCTACCCTGGCGAAAATGAGAAGTTTCGTGAACGTTTCTTTGGCGTTTACGTGAGCGTTTGCGGAAGTTCGTTGAGAGTTTGGAAACGATCAGTAAAGATTTCATAGAGCAAAAATTCGTGCACTGCAGCGTTTGAAAGGCGTTTGTACATAGCGTTTTTGAGAGTTTGCACAAAAATAAGCGTTTACGGCTGTGGTCTACTTGACGCTACAAATGCTTTGAAACGTTCTTCTTCATTGGAAACTGCATGCAGCTTCTATCGAGCGTTTAACAAGCGTTTACTCTTGTCGTTAGAAAAATAATTTTTATTAATGATAATGGAAATTTTTAAATCGAATCTACTTTTCGCCTTACAGGGGATTTGCTTATATACGTGGTTAGATGTATTTTAAATGCGAAAAAGATGCACCGCCTAGCGGCGTTGTTGGAAGAGCGTTTGCTGAATGGAGGGAAAACGCTCGTATTACAGCGTCGGGAAAAACGTTTCTTTGGCGTTTCCAAGCCGTTTGCGTAAACGCCCTATAATTCGCCGCATTAAAAAAGTATTTGCTGAACAGAGGAAAAACACTTGTCTTACAGCGTTGGGAAAAACATTTGCTAAACGTTTGAAAAGTCTGACAAGAAACTCTCTGCACGAAAGTAAATCAGCGTTTACTAAACGTACTCTGAAAAGCGTCTTCTCAACATTGCAGAACTTTCACGAAACGTTATATGTACCGTTTGATAAGCGTTTTAAAAGCATTTAAAACCTAACGGCGTTGTGTAAGCGTTCTTACAAAGTTTGAAAGCGTATAAACTCTTAAAAACCCTCATCGAACGGTTGTCAACGCTTTATAAAGCTTCTTATTTTCGCCAAGGTACGCGCTTATGTTAACTCTCTGCATATGTTATTACAAACGCGCAATCTTGTGAGTCGTCCTCGCCGCGGTCACTTTTTTTATTTATGTTAAGAACAATCGCGCGTAATGCCTCTTGGCCTGGCCAACAGCAATAGCACTCAACGTCCTTTTCATCTCGACGCTTCTTCTTTTTGCCTTTGTCCTTAATTTTAGAGTCTTTAAAATTAGTCACTTTGTTGATCTTCATCGCAGCTAACGCACTTCTCTCGTATCAGCGTTTAACCGGATTTTTTATTCGACCGTCTTCCTATCAGGATCAACGCTATCCCTCGGCCAAAAATTTTGCCGCTAAGCTCGCCAATATTTTGCTATTAACATCCAAGACGTTTTCTCCGAGATTCATGAGCTATTTTACCATATTTTGCATCTTGACCATGTGCTGCACTACTGTGTCCGTCGGTCCATGCGATATTCATGAAACTGCTGCGTTAATAGTTGTCTGTTCAAGGCCGACTTATGCGCGTAAATTGTTCCAAGTTTATCCCACATCTCTTTTGCAGTAGAATATGTCAGAAGACACTCAAAGACACTCGAGCCGAGTATATTCCATCGACAAGGATATGACAAACATAGTCCTCGCATTATCGTTGATCCATATTTTGCCTTCCGCCAACGCACTGTTTGCCGGCATAATTCTGTTACCTTTCACGGCATCGATATCGTACGCGACGAACACCTGAGTCATCTGAAACTTCCACCCAAGAAAATTCGTTCAGTCAAATTTAGATACGTGTCTCGTCGATAGTTCACTCGACATTTTTGCTTGTTTCACTGTTCACCTCCCTTACTCGTTTGCGAACACTGACAAAAACTTATACAAGCCCCCAATATATGACCGACACCATACACGCGTATACTTTCCGCCGCTTGACAACTCACTAAAGCACCGAGAAAATCGTGCTTGGGCCCATAACTTGAACGCAAGACAAAGTTTTCTTCACTTCTTATGCTTTAATCGCTGAAAGAAAACGTCGAGGTAAAATTGAGTTTTGTTAAGTTTTTATAGGTGTTTGCAAACGAATAAGGGACGTAAACGGCGAAACAAGCAAAAAATGTCGAATAAACTATCGATGAGACACGTGTTTAAATTTGACGGAACAAACTTTCTCGGGTGGAAGTTTCAGATGATTCAGATGTTCGGAATAACGAAATAACGAAATAACGGAAGAAGCCGAGCACACAGGAACCGGAAAACGAACAAGAGCACCGCCGTCATATCCATACTGCGCACACACACTAACACGCGCGCTATTCAAACGCGCAAGACACACCCAACATTAACAAATATTGGTAATTATTTACAATAGGGCCTTTTCCGAATTTTGATATTTTCTTGCGGCTCTCTTGGTAAAAACCTTTGTTGTAACTCCGACAGTGATAATCAATCAGGGGAGCCCGAAAAATATGTACCGTACCAATATAATTTCGAGATGCCTTTTTATGTCGCGGATATTAACGACGAATGTATTATTGGAATATATTTTCTTGCTAAAGCGGAAATTTTAGATGAATTTCTCGAGAACACTCTCGGTTTGACGAAGAGTGTTGAGGGTGAGCGCGGGCTAATTTGTTCTCGAATAAAGGACTGTTCTGCTCTTTTTCCGATATTTGAACAAAGATCCTCACATTTAGATCTTTTATAGAAACTTGTCTTTTCTGATTTCTTGAAGGAATTTTGTCATGTCTTCTCTGAAAATATCGTTGCTGGGAATTGTGATGTTTTATGTCATAGCATAAAATTGTGTGATTCTCGAACTATTAAGCAGGTACCTCGCCGAATTCCCCTTCATCTTCAAGCGGAAGTAAATAAATTGCATGGTAGAAGTAACAAAATGTGCTATTTTCCCGACGAGTTTTCGTCACGTTCTGCGCAGCACCAAGTTTCCGCCATCTTGAAAATAGTAACTGAGATCAGTTACTAGATTCTAGTATCTAGATTAGGTTATACAGTTTTGCAGCAGTGGGTAATTATACAGTTTTATGAATATAAACAATTGTCTTTAAAATGCCGTCGTGTTCATTTAAAACATGTAAAAATACGTCACAAAAGTATAAAAATGTACGATATTTTTCAATTCCAAAAAATAAAGAAATGATTGAGAAATGGAAAACATTTTGCAAAGAGAATGTTAATCCAAACAACGGTATGTATATATAGTACTGACAGTTCGTAAATAAAATTTAACAAATTAATAATAACAAAATATAATAAAGTTGATGAAATATATTATTTCAAATTTGTTTATCTAGCTCGGATTTGTTCCCAACATTTCCATTTTTCACAATACAAAGATCGATCCTTTTTACGCAAGTTACTACCGAACTATAGCCCTGTAAAATCTCGGAAATTAAAATCTGATGCAATTCCAATGGAATTTGCAGAGGACAACGCAACTGTGATAGAAAATGATTTGAGTATGTATATATATATATATATATATATATATATATATATATATACCTATGTAGATAATACTTTCATTTCCCAGTGAACACAGTTTCTAACAGTTTTATAACTGAGAAGTTACAAGTAATATTACGCCTGTTATACTCTGTACAACGTAACTATAATATAAAAGGTTATTTATAAGTAATATTACCAGATTTACACACATTTAGAATACATATTGGATATATAAAAACTTATATTCAGGTAATATTGGATAAGAAGATTTGTAATATTACGAAAATGTAATTTGTAAGACATAGATGATATTACAAACGTTATTTGCAAAACACGTTAATGTTATATTAATTTTGCACACAGTGCGTAACTTGTCCATCAGGGGTCGGAAAATGGATCATAATAATTAAATTGAGTCATACTATTTTTATCGCTAATTAGATGTAATAAGAATACAATTATATATGCATTAAGGTTGATAGCTCGCTTCCCGAACGCAGCCATAGTGAAAGTTCCCATTTAGGGTTGATTTATAATAGCCGTAACCGTTGATTTAAGCCGTAATCTTTAAGAAATTGACCAATCACAGTCGAATGTGAGAAGAATAATCGACTGTGATTGGTCAATTTCTTAAAGATTACGGCTTAAATCAACGGTTACGGCTATTATAAACCAACCCTTAGGCTGAAAAAAAATATATATATATAGAATCGACATATGCGACATATCGACATATGCGTCGATGGTCTTAACCGCCGTGGAGAAAGCACGTGTTGCTCTTAACCTTTAATTGGACCAAAGTGATTATTATAACTGTCGGGAAAGAGATTTGTTGCGGGGGCTAGAGGAACATTGGAGAAATGTGCCAAATAACCACGTATATCCTTGAGGAGGACAAAAGGCACGTGTTGATCGATGGTAGTGACCAAACGAGAACAAACATATATAGCTATAAATATAATATCCAGGTATGTACAATGAGAAGTTATTACAAAAAATCATAAATATTCGCATTATGTTTATATGATAATTAATTCTTACTATATTTTTTTAAATATTTCATGGTTATTTTATTAAATATAAAAATTTAATTTAATTTTAGTGGTAATTATTATAAAAAGATGCCAAAAGACCTACAATATTTGTCGAAGAGACGAAAAAATCAGCTGATTTCTCAAAAAATTGAATCCTACAGAAATACGGATATCTCTAATACAAATAGTGGTCTTTCTTCAGATCTTGCATTAGACAATGTAGTCTGTGTGGAAATAAACACTCCAACTCATTCGACATCTATTAATGTTACTAACAACGAATCAACCGTTGGTGACAATTTTGGACATCTCTGCCCTTCGAATTCAGAGTTTTCATCTGTCACTTCACGTACTTCACCTGTAGTTGAGAATTATGAAGAAGATGCGGTGCAGATTGAAATGGAGCAACATACTTCCTCTTCAGGTTCAAATTTCTCAGAGATTGATATAATAGAAAACCAAAATTTGGATTTTGATGAAAACAAAAGTGAGAATAATTTACAAAGTAAATTACGATCTTGGGTAAATACAGAGAGGATTTCTCACAGGTCTGTTAAAAAATTATTAACAATATTGCGTAATAATGGACATAAAACTTTGCCTCAAGACGTCCGAACTTTAATGCACACACCCCGAATTAGTGAAATTACGACAACGGTGGGAAACGGTTCTTATGTACATTTTGGACTTGTCGTCGGTCTTCAGCGGTCAATAGAAAAATATTTCGTACAAGTTCCAGATTCTGTGAAATTGTTAATTAACTGTGACGGAATGTCTTTGTCGAAAAGTTCCGGAAGCCAATTTTGGCCTATTTTGGTGTCCATCCAAGCAGATGTTTATATAAGACCATTCGCTGTAGGAATTTATCACGGGTACTCGAAACCAACAAATGCAAATGAATTTTTACGACCTTTTGTTAATGAAATGACAGAAATTCAACAAAATGGTTTTTTTATAGCGGAAAGAAATGTTTAGTTGAAATTGCAGGCATTGTCTGTGATGCTCCAGCAATGGCTTTTGTGATGTCTACAAAAAGCCATTCTGGTTATTTTTGCTGTCATAAATGTACTCAGGAAGGAGAATACATTAACTCCGTAGTTTTTCCAGAAACAAATTTTACAATGAGAACCGACGAATCATTTCGTAATAAACAACAAGAAGAACACCATACAGGTGATACAATTTTACAGGAACTGAATATTGATATGGTTATTCAAATTGCAATTGATTACATGCACTTAATATGTTTAGGAGTTATGAAACGTCTTCTCCTTTTCTGGGTGAAAGGTCCGCACAATAGTCGTTTAAGTAAAAATAATCAAAAAAATTTGTCTGATGCAACTGTAGCAACTAAATCGTCAATTTCATCTAAATTTTCAAGATTACCTCGCACTTTAACAGAGGTCGATAAGTGGAAAGCTACAGAATTCCGATTATTTTTGCTTTATATAGGCCCAGTAATTTTAAAGTCAATACTGTCTGCTGCATATTATATTCATTTTCTTACATTGAGTATTGCAATAAGAATATTATGTGATCCGAATACATGTATAGCATTAAACGATTATGCTCGTCAGTTATTAGAATATTTTGTTAAGAATTATGAAGTTTTGTACGGACGACAATTCATGTCATATAATATCCACAATTTATTACATTTGTCTAACGAAGTTAAAACTTTTGGCCCATTAGACAAATTTAGTTGTTTCAAGTTTGAAAACTATTTAAAAAGTTTACGAGACAAAGTTCAAAATTCTCCAAAGCCATTGGAACAAATACGTAATAGATTGCACGAAGAAAATGAAATTCCCGTTGTAAAAGAATCAAAATCATATCCAATTATATTATTATGCACAGACAGGAACGCATATTAAGTGCATTTCACAATTACAAGTAAACACCCGAATAACTGCTGTTTGTTAAAAACTAATGAGATACTAGTTGTAAGCAAAATTATCATAAATGAGAATGAACTATATCTTATTGGTGATTTATTTTCAGCAATTAATCCGTTGTTTACAGAACCTTGTAACTCCTTAAGTCTTAATATTTGTGAAATTAATAATTCTTCAAATGATGAAAATGTTACTATTTTGCTCTCTGAAGTTAAAAACAAGTGTCTAAAAATTATATCAGGACGAGATACGTCAGCAATTGTCCCATTGCTTCATCATGACAATTAACAATTATGTATGGCAAATAAATATTAATATAATATAAGAGTTTTTTGTTTATTGCATGTGAATAATTTTTTTCTAATATACCTAATATTTCTATTTAAATGTACTTATTAACGCTAATTTTAATAATGCAGTATACTTGAACATACAATTGTACAATAAAAAAAGAAAAATTAACTTATTAAATTTACTTATTTACAGTTTCACGAAACAGAAACGTGATTTCCACAAAATGTCTATGTTGTTAAGAAGCGTTTTTTCGACGAAGTATATTATTTTCTCATGTACTCGCCGCTTAAAGGTAATATTAATTTTTTTATTTTTTATAATTTTTACACATCTTTCAATATTTTCAAAATGGTGCTAAAAAGAATGACATTGAATAAAATCAAGTACGTTGTAGAAGTAGGAAAAATGCAAGAAAAAAATATTAATTTTGTTTCGCTGTTTTAACTTCAATATTATTGTATTTAGAATAAAATAAAAATAGAACAGTTATAAAATTTACAAGAAACTAAACTTTATTTTTATTTATAATAAATAGAAGTTTATTATTTGTAAAAAAATATAGAGAGCGTCGAAGAAAAGCGTCACTAAATGAAGCGAAAAAGTGTAAACGTAGACGTGAGTCTCAGGCCGTATTTAAATCTCCCGCGTTTGCCTACGTCAGAGTGCGCATTTTGCGCCTTATATAGTGACCCCGCGAGCGCTCATTGGTCAATTACCCCACATGACTCGCTCGTGGCGGGTTCGTGCCGGCAGCAGCGGATGCCTCACCGGTCTTTGTCATCCGAAGTATCTAGAATCTGGAAGTATCTGAACGTGTACGTGATTTTCGCGGTTACACCGTCGCATGCCTATACCTCAGTGCAATAATTGCAGTCTAGTATAAAGGTATGTGTAGGTTAATACGAATTTTCCTGTACATAGACTATATCATTGAAGAATATAAGAAATTCAGTAAAAAAAATTCTACAATTTTGCCATGGGGCCCATAAGCAATGTCTGATACACACAAAATTCTTATTTGTTTAGTAGAATGGCTTATGCAGTTGTGTGTTTTTCCGACAATACCGTGTCGGAAGTGCCGACAAATTGGATACATGAAGATGACAATGAAGTTATGTGCTGGTGGCCACCAACCTCTGTAAAAAACGTATCAACGTTAATATCGAAACGTGCGGACCCTGACAGAAAGTCGTGGAGCTTAATCTCTGTGAAAATACAAAAATACTTTGGTAAGAATTATAACCTTTATTTATGAAAATGTTTGTAGTATATATATATATATATATATATATATATATATATATATATTTGTGCATTATTTTATTTCTTGTCTTTTTCTTAGCGTCAGTAGAGAAAGCGAGAAAAGCTGCAGAAGATGATAATTATACATCAACGGATGATCAATGCATGGGTAAAGGGCAACGTAAAAAGAAACCTATTATTCACGTCAATCATTCAGATACAGATGAAAATAAAGAAAAGAACAATGATAAGAATAATCGTAGATCCAGTTCTAAGAATAAGTTGAAAGTTTATGGTAGAAAACAAGTAAATGTACCTATTAACAAAGAACAATCTGAAGATGATCTTTCGGGGAACGAACAGAACATTGATAAAGCTCTTCCTGCATGGCCTACAGATCTAGAAATACAGAGTTCCCAAAATAATGCTAATATTGGCGTTAAATCTGTAACAAATAATAATCAAAACGATGGTAAGTTCGTATTTTTTTTGTATTTTAATCCTAAAACATACACGGATCTTTTTAAATTTGGATTTCAGTGATGCAGACAACTGGACGTGAATTAGTTAGAGAACATTCTGAAATGTCAGCATCTAAAAGTGAAAGTAGTGGTTCTGAAAGGACGTGGAATACGAATAAGAGCACAGAAAATAATACTGTATTAAATGTTCTGGAGAGAATTGACGGTAAAGTTCTTTTTTTTTACTGTAAACTTATATATAAATTGATAAATGTACCAATTCCACGTACAAATACGTTTTTAAAAATTCAATATTTGTCACATTTTAAAATTAAACGAATTTGGAAGTATAGTTATAATATTGCCATTAAAGCCAAAAAAGATCTACTTCTCTTTCATATTTATCATTATATAAAATTGATTGCGTTGTATAGAACTACAAAGTAAGAAATAAATAAAAATTTTACTTTATCCAGATTTATCTTTTTTTTATTTATAAATATTATTTTATTCCAGAAAATGTCGAAAATTTAATGCGGGCTATAGCAAATATGCACCTGGAATTAAATGATGTTTCAGCACAACTGACTAACAAATATATTCGCAACGGTCAAAATAAATCTAATACAGAAAGAATTAAGACGTTTTTACCATTAAAATGTGTTGATGATATTAAAAAAATCGAAGCTGAGTTGAAAAATGATAAAACTTTATATAATGAATATGTAAGTACAACTAAACAAAATTTGATTCTATTTGCATACTTAATAAAATCGTTTTATTTCACACACACAGGAAGCTTTTTTACAAAAAATCGGAGGCCATTCACCGAGAGAACATGTTAGAAATATTTTGGCAAAAGTCTTTTCTAATGAATGTGCAATTAAATGTTCCTGGAAAGGACGCAGACAAAACTTTGCTGTATCAAAATTATTGGTGATTACAGTAATGAAAGGTATATTCACCTATATATTTTTTTGTAATATATTGCATAATGAACACAATTCAAAGGATTTTGCCTTTCTTTATAGACATCATTTTGGGACATCACGTTGTAACAGAAAAAGACCTGGATACAATATCTGCGGAGTGGTTCCGATTTGCAAAGCAACGGAAAAATCGAGAGGAAAAGGAGAATTAAAATTAAAAGCAGAACAAACAGCCTGCTATATGGTATTCTCATTCTTGTCCATTACTTTTAAGTTTACTACATATTTTTAAATGCATTACATATTTTATTTGTGTTGAATTCCAAAGATTAAAAAAATTTTTATTTGCAAGTATTAAATGCATTACATATTTTATTTGTATTGAATGTCATAGGTTAAAAAAATGTTTGTAAGTATTTATAATGTTTTTAAGTACTGTAAAATAGGTTAACTGGCCCATTAGGGTAACTTTGTCCAAAAAATATTTATTTTTCCATGTAACAGTTGTGTTTACTGATTGATTCAATGGATTTTGATGTAAAAAAGTAGATTTATCTGAATCAAGCAAAATATTATACTCAGCTGGCTATATGGGAAATATTTTCTATAAGCCAAAGTTCATTATATATATTAACTTTAGTATTGAATACCAAAGACTCTACAAAACTTTTTATTGTTTATAAAAAATAATATAATCGTATTGTGCACAGGTTATCTTGTAATGTTGTATTAATAAAAATGAGCAAATAAGTATATTTATTTTGTATTTTTATTATAAAAATTTCTGCTACCTTTCCCTTCTGCTAATCATATATATATATATATATATATATATATATATATATATATATATATATATGTAAGGTTAGCAAAAATATAACATGAATATAACAAGTAACAGAATATTTATATTCCATTCAATTTAATTAATAATAACAAACAATATTTCTCATATGTAACAGTAATAAAATAAGCAATATAACATGTTATGTACATGAGTAGGAAATAATAACTAACTAGTAACTTACTGGAAATGCTTTTGTAATATTACTTGTTACATTTTATTTTGTTACAGCAACATAATGTCAATATAACTGTGTTCACTGGTGTTGATCTTGTGCAGCAAAATAATATTCTTACCAAAGTCACGTCAATAATTAAACATATGAAAGTTGGTAATCGACAGAGTCTGCTTCCTTTTCAAAAAGGAATTCTCTTAAGTAATTCGTCATTACAAAATCTGTATTGTGATTTAAAGAAGAAATTTCAATCAGAAATGTCATATGTAATTACAAGTCAATTAAACCAAGACATAGTGGAAAATTTGTTCGGCTATATACGATCAATGGAAGCAGCAAACGATAGACCCACGGCATTAGATATTCGCTATAGACTTCGATGGTACATACTGGGGAAGCATTCAACGGACTTCTTCACACAAAAAAGCAATACCACTGCTCATGACTCAACCATGGACGAAATGTGTCTTACAAGTGGCATTGACTTTGACTGTAATGTAATGTCACCGACCGACGATGATATTGAGTTTAACATTGGCAATGTCACCGAATTTCAAAACAATTTACCTGGTGATTGTGAAGAAAATACCCTAAGTACTTTTAATGATGAAAATGCTGATTGTGGTAAGTTTCCTAAGTAACACATATCGCAGTCAAAATGACATTATTCTATCACCCAATATTATGTCATTTTTTGAACAATATGATGTCAAAATAATATTATTTTAACTGCAATATGTTATTAGGGTTATGTCATATATAATAATAATTAATACATTTTCATTATTAAGTGTTAGGTATGTTTATGTAATATTGTGGTAAGACAATTGTAGATTAATTTGTAGCATAATATATATTATTCTAATTAATTTATAATTTAACGTCACATGATACTTTAAGATAATGTAATATATTTTATTCTAATTAAATTGTACTTTCAATTAGAATAATAGTTAAATTACATTGTAAGTATACTGATATATAATACTGTTGTTAAGAAAATTTCAATTTCAATTGTATATAATTAGTCTTACTTTGTAATTATGATAATTATTAATTGTGATTGTATTATTAATATTTTAATGCAATACATTCTCTATTGTACATTAAAGTTTAAACTTATCATCTAAAATTGTATTATTGCAAATACAAATGCTTAGAGTTGTTACAGTGAACTAATTAATTAGAAAATTTTATGTTAAATTGGACAATTAGCGACGTAGACAATCAAGTCCTACTTATATAAATATATAAAATTATTATAAATAAATTGAAAATTGAAATTGTCAAATAAATAAATTAAAATATGAAGTTTTCAAACAGGGTTTCCAATGTAATATACATGCATGTTTATCCTTCGATCTTTTATTTCAGATCCAAGTAGTAGTACTTTTAATAATTATTCTCCCATTCCTGAAGAACTGAAATTATTAAAGAGGTTCTACAGGTACTCTCTAGTCAGTCGAGAGATGAAAAGAAAATCTTCAAATTCATCAATTCTAAGTATTCATAAAATATTTTCATGAATTTTGATGATGTTAGAGCTTATATCATACCTATTTTAGTCGATGGACAACGTTTGACCTTCTGAGCGAACAGACGGATCATGGAAGGAAGCGCAGGGAAAACGGAGTAAAAGGAAGGAAAATGAAGGAGGACCTTGGGGGAGCGATGGGATCGACGGAGGAAATATAGAGGAAGAAGAGAAATTGAAGGGAACAAGCGGAACAGTCAGTGAAGCAAGAACGAGAAGGCACAAGAAGGAAGAGACGTATAGGTTAGGACCGAGGGAGAAAGCGGAAGGAGAGGATGAGAACGAAGGAGACGGAAGGTAGCGCAGGCGTGCTGGCGAGAACGCGATCGGAAGGCTGCAGTGCAAGACGAAAACGGTGAGAGGAGATGGCGTAAGACGCGAAAGCACCGGCTGCGGTCGAGACGGCGCGGGGTGCCGGCCCCTCCAAAAGAGCGGGTTGGCACTACTGCGGGGCGTCGAGGCGCAGCAACGGTGCAGGCTTGAGCGACGGGCGGCCGCAGGGGGAAGTGATCCGCGCAGTTCCTTGGGCCTAACGAACCCACGGCATTAACCCGAGTTCCCGATACCGCGGACATACACACACAACTACACATACTCGCGTCAGTGCAATGTGAAAATAGACACGCCTCACGGCTTTACGACAAGTGGTTCGTCCTGGCCGTATTTGAGCTGTATAGCTCTCAGGCCATTCACAGAAGAAGAAGAAGAAGATTGAGCGACGGGCGCGCGCGCGGAGCGAGACCGGGAGGAGAGACAGGACGGCGCTGTGAGCGGGCAGAGCTGGCAGGGCTGAAGAGAAACGATACGGGCCGAGAGGGCGCACGCGCAGAGCGAAGACGGGAGGAGAGACGGCGCTGGGAGCGGGCAGGGATGGCAGACCTGAAGGAGAGGCGATGAAGTTGGCGTACTGATGGAAAGCGCGGAAGACGAGAAAAACATAAGCGAAAGGTTAGAAGTAGAAATAGTAGTAGAATGAGAAAAAGGAACGTACCGAAAGAGAGGCAGACAGAAAGTAAGTAAATAATGTAGATAAAAAAAGAAGAGAAAGCGGGGAGGAAGAACAGAGGCAGGTAATGATAGATGGACAGTCATAAGCACTAACAATTTCAATGCAGTGACAGGAGAGGAGAGGACGAAGAGGATCGAGCAGAGGACGGAAGAGATGGAATGGATAAAAGAAGTTATAAAGGAAATAAGGGAGGTAGGACAGAAAATAGAGCGACAGACCAAAGAAATAAAAAAAGAAATGAAAGAGATGAGAAGACAAATGGAAAGGCTGGAGAAACGACAAAGGCAGAGCGAAAAGAGCGAGGGGCAGGACGAGACAGAGGAAAGAGGATCGGATGAGAGCAGTGAACGAAGGGAAGAAGAAACGGAGAAGGTGAGGGAATACAGCGACGGAGCGGTAAGGGGGAAGAGGGCAGTAGATGAGGAAGAAAAAAGTGACGTTGAAGGATGGAACGAGGGAGGATGCTGGTGGAAAGAGGTAGAGAGAGAGAAAGAAAATAAAAGGGAGAAGAGAAAAAGGAAAGAAGAGGCAAAAAGAAAAGAGGTCAGAAAGAGTGATGATGGATCAAATAAAAGAGGAGGACAGAGACTATAAAGAAAGAAACGAGGCCAGGAGAGATAAAAACGAGAGAGAAGCCAGAAGCAAAGAAGAGGAAGGCAAGCACGAGAGGGAAAAAGCGTGACGAATAGCAGAAGACATGGAGGAAGATGTAAGAAGAAGAAGAGAAAAGGAAGAAAGAGAGAAGGAGCAAAAAGCAGAGAAAGAAAATAGAGAAAAAGAGCAAAGGAAGAAAAGAAGAATAATATGGAGAAAAGTAAGAGGAGAAGATCCGAGGGAAAGAAGAGAGCTAGTGAAGATAATAATGGAAAGAGTGACAGGAAGAATAATCCCGGTAAGAGGAGTAGTAGAGGCGATTGGAACAGACAAAAACGAACTGATGTTTATGGAGCTGGAGGAAGAAGAGGACAAGGAAGAGATAATTGAAAAAAACGGGGAAATATGGAGGAAATGGGAAGTGGGGGTAGATGAGGAACTTTCAATGGAGGAGAGGGCCTATAGACACAAGCTGGTAAACAAAGCAAGAGAGGAAAGAGCAAAAGGAAGATCGGCAGTATTAACAAATAGAAAGCTGTGGATCGACGGGAAGGAGGTGAAATGGGACGAAGAGGGAGAAAGATGGAGGAGGATGTAAACTGACAAGGAAGAAACCAAGGAAGCAGTGAATGGAATCAGAAGGAACGAGAGGAAGTCGAGAAGGAAAACACGAAAGAAAAGCCTGGAAAGAAAGGAGGAAGGAAGTGAAGAGAAAAGTCACAGGAACTAGTAGGACCGGAGGAAAAGGGGGAGGAACGAGCCAAGGGGGGCATCTTGGATTGTAAAGAGTCAATATTTAGCAGTCGAAAGAGCAGTGATTAATAGACGATATGGTAAAAAACGAAGACAGATAGTAAGTTATGTAAAAGCGGAACCCTTTGGATTGTATAGAGTTAAAAAGAGGCCAGGACAGGAGAGCAGAAGTCATGTAACGGTTTGGGTACGTTCCGTAAAAACGCCTTGTAAAACCGAGAGGAAAATACAATAAAGTGATTATATATACCTATTTTAATCAAAGCGAGGAATAATTAAAAATATCGAGTAAGTGCTCCTTTGACTCCGGCTTCTTATACATGCGAGAAAATATGGTAACGCAACGTCACGAACTTGAGTTTCGCTGTTCTGCTCATATGAGCGTAGTCCTTTCTAGTCAGTGACTGCGTTTACTTTTATAAATTTACAATGACTCCTCCAAGCCCGACCAATTCATGGAGAAATAAGGATAGAGTCTTGCGTGGTATCAAAAGAGGAAAATTCGCTAAAAAAAAAGTTGTTCTTCGAATGGAAAATGCCCAAAAATCATTGACAGATAAAAGGTTATGTGAGGTGCAGTCGCTGCGACGTTGTTAAATCTCCCTTGTTATTCGAAGCACGCTACGTGAACTGTGATATGGCCTGTTTCAATAGCCAATATCACAAAATTTTACACAATAACCCTTGTTTTTTTCGATATTTCTGAAAAGCTTAAATTAAGATCTATAAGAGTTCCGTTTTTTGAATCTTTGGTAGGCCGCCTTCATATAATTAATATCTTGTTTCCTGTCTCCGGGAACCCTTTTGCCATAAGAGCTCATGTTAAAACTGTGATTTCAAAATTCATTTTTGCAAATTTTTACACGATAACCGATGCTAAAATTTTTTGAGCATTTTTCTCGCATCTCACTTTATACGTCCATGAAGTTTTTTCCAATTTTTAGATACATCTATTATCTGTAGAACCTTCTTAAGCCAACTAGAAAATTTAGCAGTTGTGGATATCATAGAAGAAGAAGGCCTAAAATATATTGCAGGCTATGCCGCTTTTAAATATATGCATAAACATAAAAATTTGGGTAATCCTACTGAGATGTTGGTTAATCCAAAAGAAGACTGGATCAACTATATCTCTAGAGGGAAAATGATAAGGCCTTCTTCAGAATTATTAAATGTCGCAAAAATAATGAATGAAGAGTTTCAAACTTACCATAGATCCTTTTTGCGGAAAGATCGGTGGGCAATTAAAACAGTAACAGATAGAATTGAAAAAAAAAATAAATGATACAATCCCACGCAAGGTTTTATTATGTTTAATCAGAACAAGAACTTACATAAGACTTCGTATAATTAATAAAAAAAATCTCGTCGAAAAACAATAATATAAAACAAAAAAAATGAAAAAATTTACAAACAAAAAGTAATATATTTTATTATTCAAAAGTAATATATTTTTTTGTCTTGACGCACAGGATATATGTAAGCCTTTTATTTTACTCTGTATATTTTTTATTTTAACTTAATTCTATTTTTTTTATTCTAACTTTTTATTTTATGACTTTTCATATTTGTGTTTGTATTATATGTTTTTCTTTTAAATATATTTATCATAATTATAATTACATACGAAAAATCTGTCATAATAATTCTTTCTTGCCCCAATCTTTGTTTTAATATCCATTTGAATTATACAAGATGGCGAAATCTTGTCACGCTCTCTTATTGGTCAATAGAAATGCCTGCGCAGTAGCACACCTTGTTACTTCCACCATGATAAATTGGAAAAGATAAAAGCCCAAAAAGTAATCGAAAAATCAAGCAGCCTTTGGATTTCTCCAGTTGTGTTAGTTAACCCTTAAATGCCACACCTCTCAAAAATCTCGTATATGACATGAGGGGTCTAAAAGACCCCAGCGTGAAAAAAGTCTCCTTACTTATTAATTTTTTTATTTTTAATTATAAAAATTTTTTTAAATATTGTTCAAAGCTTAGAAAAGAGAATAAAATGCTTATATTGTTAAAATTTCAATTTCAACATAGTATAAAAAATTAAGTAAACTGAGTACTGCTAAGTGTACAAACGGGTAGGTCAATCACTCAACTATCATCAATGGGAGCATGAGCTCCATTTTTGACAAGAACATTTGAAAATATATCATTGTAAAGGGTCTGGGGTCCGTTGGACCCCAGGGGGCATTTAAGGGTTAAACAGAAGAACGGCTTTATACGATTTTGTGGATTATTGAGGAGATTATGCTGTAACGAAGAAAGATTCCTTCCCTCTTCCAAGGATTGACAATATTTTAGATTGTTTAGCGAGAAATTCGTGGTTTTGTACTCTTGATTTAAAGGGTAGATATTGGCAGGTAAGATTAAATCCTAAGGATCGTGAAAATACTGTTTTTTCTTGCGGAAATGGTTTATGGCAATTTACAGTTATGCCTTTTGGTCTTTACAACGCCCTTGCTACTTTGAACCTCTTATGGAAAAAATTTTGAAAGGATTAATTTCTAAGATTTGTTTTGTGTATTTAGGTGATGTCATTGTTTTTGGAAAGAATTTTGAAGAAATAATGTGTAATTTAAAGGAAGTTTTTCTCCGTTTACGAAACGCTAATTTAAAGGTCAAACCTAAAAAGTGTGTATTTCTAAAAAGAGAAGTAAAGTACAGAATATATATCTCTTCTAAAAAATTGGTTCTCTTGCTGCGCTTACTTCATTTGCAGCTGTCATTGTATATTTTGACAGTTGTGTGTATCAAGGGTTAATAGTTTAATAGTGTAATAGTATAATAGCATAATGTTAAAGCTAAATAGCGCGCGCGAAGCGCGCGTCTGTAGTGTGTGTCTAGTATATATATATAATAAATTTTATTTCGCCAGTGAATAGAATAACAATTAAAGGAATTTAAATTAACCGTAACTGGCAATATATAACGTCTTTACCGATATGAACATTGAAAAACTGTGAGCCAACTTGGTTTGTCGGATTCACACAGCACTTTTTTCAGATCAATATCAAGACATTATTAATTTTGACCAAGGTTTTGGTCAGTTGATGTAATTTCTAAATTAAATAGTTTTTAAATTTTATTGCGAAAAATATTACCCCAGCCAGGGTTTGAACCTGGAACCTCCCGTATACCGTGCGGGTGTCGTGCCAATTCGACCACTGGGGCTGTGGTAATATTTATCGCAATAACAACTATAAAGTACTTTGGACATATTATATCTGCTAAGAGGGTTGCAACAGACCCAGATAAGATTTCTTCTGTCAAACATTGGCCGCTTCCAAAAACACGGAAGCATGTGCAAAATTTTCTTGGTTTTTGCTCGTATTATAGGAGATTTGTCAAAGGTTTTTCTATTTTGATTAAACCTTTGTACAAATTGACTGAAGAAAATAATAAGTTCGTCTGGTTTTCCGAATGCTAAAAGGGGTTTCAGAATTTGAAACGCGTTTTGACTTCTCTTCTTATTTTGGTTTTTCCTTCAAGAGAAGGACAGTTTATTGTAAATACCAATGCCTCGAATCATGGAATCGGAGCGTGCTTTCTCAGTTTCAGGGAAAAGAAGAAAAGGTGATCGCTTATTTTAGTCGGGTGTTAAATAAATCTGAACAAAATAATTGTGTCACCCGACGTGAGTTATTGGCAGTAGTGGACTCGGTGAAATCATTTCATCACTATCACGTTCTTTGCAATGGTTAATGTCTTTTCGGAACCTAGAAGGGCAATTGGCAAGATGGTTGGAGCGTCTGCAGCAGTACGACTTTGACGTCTGTTATCGGAGCGGAAAAGCTCATGGCAATGCGGATGGATTGTCTAGACGTCCTGTCGTCATTGTGCCAAGATAGAGCTCAACGAGGAATCTGAGGAAGAAACTTGTGGTCGTATAGTCTTCGCTGAGGAAAATCTTCAGGAATGGCGTCCCGCTCAGCTTCGGGATCCAATTATCTCTAAAATTTTTCAAGCCAAAAAGGCTGTAAGACAACCTGATTGGCAGATTTCTCCTCGAGAGCCTTCTTTCAAAATCTATTGGACCCATTGAGAAATGTTGACGATTGTTGATAGCGTTTTGTATAAAAAATGGTTCTTTCCAAATTTACGGAAGAACATCTTTCGAATTGTTGCGCCACAACAAAAGACACAAGAAATTTTGAACAAAGCCCATATTTACCTTCTGGGGGACATTTTGGTAAAAATAATATTTATTTAACTTCGGCTGCTGTCAAGAAGTGGACTTGGTTTACAATAAGTTCCTTAACACAATCATCCATCCGCACATCGCCCGTCAATCACAACAATTTTGACGGGATCATTCCTCACGCTAAAGCTCGACATTATTTATTACTACTATCTTTTCTCATCTCCGCTTCTATCTTTTTCCTATCCCTATATAATTTCCTTCATATTTTTTCTTTGGTTGTATCTAGTTTATCGTTCCATAGTCTATCTATTCTTTTCCTGTTATCCCTCTCTAGTTCTATAAACCGGTTCTTTATACTGTTGCACTTCTCTACATAGTGCTTCAAATTATCCCTTCCTTTCTTGCAGAACAGACAAATTTTTTTCTCTTCCCTTCACCAATACATGTTCTCCGATTCCATGTTACCACATCTCAGATTTATCAGGGCTCTGATACTATCCTCTTTAATCTGTTTATCTATGTTTGCCATCCTTAGAGATATTCCGGTCTATTTCCGTCTCTCTCTAACTCTTTATACTTCCTATTATACTTCGACTCCATTATATTATTCTCTTCCACTTGCCTCTGTATCTCCTAGTCTCTTAATTTAATCTCTTCCCCTAAGTTTCTCCCTTCTCTCCTTAACGACTCAACTGCTTCCACTCCCCACCCGTTTCTATTATAGTACTTTTCTCTCCCTCTACCATATGTCTTCCATTTGTTTTTCTCTTTCTCTATCCAACATTTCTTGACCCATCTGCTCTCATCCATTTCCCTAATCTTTTCCTCATATCCCATTGCCCTTCCGCCCCATCCTATCCTAAGCTTCCTTTAACATTAGGTATCTTAGGTATCTTGAGGTACAGAACTTTAAATCGAAAACCCATCTTGCGTAATCCATGGTATAAATACAAGGGTATGCTCTTGCGCATATTTCCGAACTCAGCCAATCAGTGACTTGTCCAAGGTTACGTCACACTGAGCGGCACATTTAAGCATCGAATCTGTAATAGTCATTTATAAAAGCATTTTGAGCGGACAATATGTGAATACAAAATAATGTTGATCATTTATGTAAGAGAAAATTCTGTTTTATAAATAAATAAATATACATATATGAACAAAAATATATAAATATAAAAAACGCACGTGACATACGGATAAACCCTCATCGTTTCCCGATTTTGTCTCTCGTTGTAGATGTTAGAAACGTTATTGTTATTTGACAAATTTTATAATTATGTGGGTTTGTCTAAATATATGATCTTACAGAAAATATTATTATTATTAAGAAAAAAAAATTGTGTGCATTGAATAAAAGTCATTGCGACGTACGGAAAAATTTCACATAAAACGAGATTTTAATTTCCAGTCATTTATTATTAAAATTCTGCGAATTATTAGTTTTAATCAAAACTGGTCGGAAAATGATTGGAAAAGAATTGTCAGCTGAGACGCAAAACAAAAATATATTGTGACGTACGACATAAAGAACTATATATGCAGAGAAAAGATGCAGATAAAAGATTAAATAACAATAAATGCAGATATTTAATATACAGGTTTTTTATTAGTAAATTTTGACATCTTTCTTTTTTTTTTGCCTGTGATTTGTGATTGCAATCGCTCGGTTCATTTTGCGCAGCCTAATATATGTCCTAGTCCTAATGAGGCATAGTAATGCCTCTCTCGGTATTTTAATTTTTAATTGTGGTTCTATTATTTTTGTTAAGTTTTGAAATATAATATTTTCTTTATTCAAACTGGATCCGTGATATTTAGCAAACTCAATATTCATTATACGAGCACATTGTAATAATTTGTTACTCGGATACATACATTTTCCTCAATAGAGACCATGTGCTTTAATGAATCTAATAAACTCACATTAAAAGTGAGGCTATGGACCTGTATTATTATTATGCGATAGCTTTGTCACCAAAATAAGCAGGTAAATACAAAATGACATATCTTACCTGAGTATAAAAATACTCACATATCTGAGTGACTCAGATCACTTGAGTGTAAATGGAAAGCAACTATTACTATACAAAAGTACATACCATTATTTGGTGAAATATTTTCTTTTCCGCATGCTTGACGCCACTTATTACACAGTGCTGGATCCTTTGGGAAGGAAAAATATTTTATTTTATTTCCTTCGATCTTTCTGGTCTTTGCCAGATAGTTCCCACACCCTTTCACATTACACGTCATTGCGTACACTGTAATAATCACAAACTATAATAATTACTCGACATAAATAGCGAACCGAACAAACGCAGCCATTGCGAATCACCGAGTATATCCGATTCATTCCGATGCTACACGAGTATGACGTAAGCTTAGACAAAAGTGGTGGGAATGCGCAGTGGTCTGACACGGTATGAGCATACCCTTGTATTTATACCATGGCGTAATCTAGCATAATTTTTTCCAAGTCCTTTTTTTCTTTCCATCCCCAAATTTCCACCCCATACGACATTACACTCTGGACTTGGTAATTAAACAAACTCCTTCTCCTTATGAAATCATCTTTACAGATCCGTTCTCCTAGACCCCACGTCCTATTTACCGCAATCCTACCTTTCCTAACTAATTCCTTAATGTGATCTTTGCAATTCCCTCTATTATTAAACATACGATTATTAATTATACGAAACCTAAATATTTAAAAGTTCTAACCTCTTCTATCTCTTTTTCTCCTCATTTCCATTTCTCTTTCTTCTCTCTACTTTCTTTGTTAAACACTAACATCTTTGTTTTATTGGTACATAATTTTGGTACATATACAAATTTTCTTCCGTTTTAGAAACCTCTTTATTATGTCCATCATGTCTAACATTGCTGTTCTATTCTTTGCTACGAACACCATATCATTCGCATATTTTAGCGACCATACTCTAGTGTTTCCTAACTTTACGCCTCCTATCTTTCTTTCCTCTAGCTCTTTTCTAATGTTCGCTATATACAAATTAAATAGGAGTGGACTCATTACACAACCCTGTCTGACTCCTTTTGTTATCCTGAATTTCTCCGTCAGGCCCTCTTTTGTTCTTATTGCAACTTCAGTCACATCATATATTGCTTCTATTCTCCTTATAAGTTCTTCATCTATTTCCTTTTCCCTCAAGATCTTCCATAATTGCTCTCTTTCCACCTTGTCAAATGCCGCCTTTAGGTCTACAAATGTCCTATTGGCATACAATTTGTCTTTCTTTCCTTCCTTAAGATCATTTTGGTATAAATAAAACGTTACAAAAGATTCTCTGGAAAACGTTTTTATTGGGCCACTTGTAAGAAGGACGTAGAGAGATGGTGTGCTACCTCCAAGATTTGCATCGCTAAGAAAGGTCCTATTGGCAAGGAAAAATCTTCCTTACAGATCTATAATGTGGGAGTTCTTCGAAAAGATACAGGTGGATATTTTAAGTCCCTTGACTACTTCTTGGGACAGAAATAAATATCTTTTGGTAGTAGTCGACAGCTTAATTAGATGGCTAGAGGCTATGCCTCTGAAAAATAAAACAGCCAGTACGGTAGCAAGATCCCTGGTAGATCAAGTATTTTCTCGGCATGGAGTTCCTTTGGAATTGCATACAAACCAAGGAAGAAACTTTGAGTCCCGGCTTTTCCAGAAAATGACTTCCTTGATGGAGATTAGGAAAACTTGGTACAACCCTTCTTCACCCACAATCAGACGGGCAGGTCGAGCGTCAGCACCGTACTATCTTAGATTATTTAGCAAAGTTTATTTGCGGAAGTCAAAAAGATTGGAATCGGTGGATTCTTCTGTACTTGTTAGCTTTTCGTTCTTCAAAACACAAAACCACTGGAGTAACTCCGGCGGAGATGTATCTAGGACAAGATCTGCGTTTACCTTTGGATTTTCTTAGAGAAAGCCCACCCTCGTTGACGAAAGAGAAAGATGGAGAGGTGGAATATATATCCAATCTGAGAAACAGATTGGATCTCATCCATCAGTTTGCTAGACATCATTTTCAAATTAGATCCAAAAACGTTAAATCCTGGTATGATCGACGTTCTAGACGAGTGCTTTTCGAACCAGGACAGAAAGTCTAGTTCTATAGTCCTCGACGAGTTATGGGAAAAGCCCCGAAATTGCAGAGTCCTTGGGTAGGATTATGGGTAGTAATGAAAAGACTTAGTGATGTTGTGTATTGTATCCAGGAGTCTCCTCGTCATAAAAATAAAATTGTTCATGCAGATCACTTGGCTCCTTTCCAGGAAAAGGAATAATTTTCCGATTTTGTGTTTGAGTGTCAGTTCGATCCGACATGAGTCCGAGCCCGTACTTTAGTTATTTTAAGAAAATCGCTAATTAATTTTTGTTCAATTTTTCTATGTTTTTAAATGTTCTGTTGCAGATATTAACACCAAGCATAGACCTAAAGTATGCGAAAAGGAAATTCTGCTAGAAGTTTCTCCTGGAAGCTTTCTGGACTGCCTCTCATATGGTTTTTGACCGTGGTTTTCCCGTGAAATTAAGGGCGAATGCCGAGGCAGGGGACCGAGAGCTCTTAGAGCGATGGGTCCACGGAAGTATTCCCCCCTCTGATCCCAAAGAAGACCCAAGCGCGCAAAACTCAGGAGGGAAGAAGAGCACGGGCGGCAGAAGGCAGGGGACAAGCGAAGTCTCGTAATGAGACCCTGGCCAGCTCTATAAGAAGAAGAAGCTTGGAGAGGACCTGTTGTAGAGACTAGAGTGGATGGAGCCCGGTAACTCGCTGCAGCAGCACGAGCAGGGCAGGAAACCATCCAGAAGCAGTTGGCCTCCCGAGAAGTTATGCAGCAAGTTGCCTTACTGATTGTCGGGACGACAATCTAGAGAAGGAGGGCAGTGTTGCGTGCGTCCCGCCCGGTACGCTTTTCGTCCGCGAGTCAGTCGACTAACTCTGAGCTGAAACAAGCGGTCATTCCGCAGAAGTCGCGAAGCGTCCCCTTGACAACGGGCTGCTGTTTTAACAACGGAGCCTTTTAAAAACCTCGGCTTTCAAACTGTTCTGACGTGTTCTCTGATGTTACCTTTAATAAAGAAATTCGTTCGTTAATTAATAAACGTGTTGTTACTCCCGCGGGTGCGCGAGTGTCAGTGAGTGCGTGTGAGAGCCATTCGAGGAGTCACGGTCTCAATGTCAGCCTGGACGTAACAATAATATTATATCTATTCCTTGCATAATCTCGTTTGTCATAACTATATCCATTCTTTGCCTAATCTCATTTTATAACTGCTCAGAATAAATTAATTACATATAAAGCTAAACAATTATTTACTCCGACTCTCTAATAGTCCAGTCGGAACGTCGTTAAAAATGACGGTAATACTTAAGAGCTCCCTCCTCACCGATTTCGCTGAATTTAAGCTTAATCGACGCGTTTTTGCACAAAATAAACAAATCTGGCAGAAAAAATTCCCGCTCTGCCCCGCGAAACGGAGATATTAACTGTTAAAGTTGACGACTATCAGGTCATGAAACAGCTGTCATACCGACGAATCATATTACTGTGTTTCGGTAATCTCAACGCTTAATATCTGTAACAGAAATAATTTGTGTTCCAAAATATTCTCTGTTGTAATCAAAACCACAAACTTGAAAACCATATATTTGATATATTAAATTTTATTATTTATTAATTGGATTAAAGTTGAGATCTAACATTTCCTTAAAATAAACGTGATAACTATATACACAGCTATTAAGCGTTGAAATTAACGAAACACAGTAATATGATTCGTCGGTATGACAGGTTTTGAAACCTGATAGTCGTCAACTTTAGTTAATATCTCGCTTCGCGGGGCAGAGCGGGACTTTTTCTGCCAGATTTGTTCGTTTTGTGCAAAAACGCGTCGATTAAGCCTAAATTCTACAAAATCGGTGAGGAGAGAGCTCTCCTTAAGTATTACCAAAATGACAAATAAATCGACTAATTAGGACAAAGCTGCAAAACATTTTAATCTCTTTATTTGGGTGTCAGTAATGACATACTAAGTTTTCGACCTCCCTCGTGGTGTGCTTCGGTCGCCATCTTAGAAGAAAAGGTTGAAAAATCAGTTTTTTGCGAATATCTCGGTTTCCATTAGACTTAAGCTAAAATAGTTTAATGCAATATTGTAGGGAATTAAATTTTGTACAAAAAAGGAAGTATAGGTTTTTTTCCTACAACCAATAGTTTTGGCGCTAAAACCGAGAGGAGTAGGATACTTTTTGTAACAAACGGTTTTAGCGACTCTATCTTGCCGTATCTCACTTCTCAGGTAAATGGCGTTGTTATTGTGCTAGTGAACCATTATCGTTTCACACATCTGGCTTTGTATTATTTACTCGACAATGCTATAAACACTCCTTGTTAAAAGCTAGAAGGGAGCATCTAAGATTTTAAATAAATTAAAAGATATAGTTATGATGATTATCTCACTGTTTACAATGTCCTGTGACTGATGTCATTAATTTCGAAAATTTCGTGCACGTTATAGACGGTGGATATCTTCTTCATCAAATTCATCGATGTCGGCGTCAACAAGAAACTTTCTCACAAATATTGGATAAATATGATTATGTAAAAAAAATATTACAAATCAAATAGTTTCGTTATTTTTTATGGATATCCGAATGAAACATGCATTCAAAGCACAAAAAGTGCTGAACGTCTCCGACGATCAAACAAATATGTTTCTACGAGAGTACTTTTCAATGAATCTATGATAGTTACCATGCCCCAAAAAAAATTTCTATCAAATGAAAAAAATAAGGATAGACTTATCTCAATGTTGGGTAAAAAACTTCAAACTGCAGGATTTATTATCAAGCAAGCTATTGAAGATGCTGACACTCTTATTGTCAATACTGCGATTGATGCATCGAAGAATTACGATTTTGTAGTAATAATTGGCGAAGTGTTCGAGATTCCGTTACCGTTGCGCTGCCCGATCAGATGGCAGCATCGATCGGATATCGACTCCGCATCACCGCGGTAGCTCGCGCCCGTACGGGCGCGCTCATCGCCAACGTCTTCCTCGCGATCGAGGCAATTGTGCAAATGGCCGTGCAGTGATCAGACGCACGATGTGTGCTCTGTGCATCTTGATTGTGACTATACACATTGAAGTGCCCACCGCAGTGATTACAGCTGCTGAGATACTGCATTAACATGTAAAGCGACCGCACATCCAGCTCTACTCAGGATACATCAACACGACGACTCAGGCTCACATGTGCGCGAGTGCCGACCGCCACGTGTCCCAAAGCTCACGGGCTACTCATCACGAGGAGGGCAATTAATATAACTGCCTCGCCTACCCACGAACGATACACAAAGACTTCTTATACAAAGACTTCTTATGCTTAGCAAAATCCGAAAGACTGCCCACCACTCTCAGGTCAGACTGTATATATCTCTTCTCATATTAAAGACGGCTCAGACTGTGGTCTGAGTTACACAAGAAATAAAGTGAATAATTAGTGAACACCTTCCACGCGCGTCCTTCTCATCCCGCTCCCATCGTCGGGATTAATCAGCGATTTCGCGAACATTTGGTCCTTTGAGCCGGATGCGTGGAACTTACAGTGTAGCTCAGACACATATCAAGTGAACAGGGCATGCCTTTCACGACATGCCACGTGGACATTATCGCGCGCTTCCGCGAGTAAAGTACAGACATTCTCACGCGCTCTCGCAAGTGTTACGAAAACATGCTCACGTGCTCCCGCAAGTGAAAGTAGACTTTTTCACGTGCTCAATACATGACATTGTAGATTCTCGATTCGCGTAGTGTTGTCCTAAGGCGTCTCTCGAACGTTCTCGCCTCATGCCGTGTTTCTCATACGTGTCTCGACTTTTCTCAGGTTTCTCATCGTGCGCAGCTCAGGAACGGCTCAACATGACGGAACCCGCAAAGGCGGGTACGGGCGGTACGGACACCATGACGCCACAGCTTGAAATACCACCGGCTCGCACATCGGAACGCCAAGCTTCACCCGTGCACTTGTCCACGGAACTCCTCCTAACGGAACCGACTGGCGACGATGTGGAATATTGGCGACACGCCGCCAACTTGTGCAGAGGACATGCCGTTAGAGGAGGTCATCCAAATCTCAATGCATCTCGAAGAGGCAAACAAAGCGTTTCTCAAGGAGCATGCATATCTTGAAGCTTCATAGCCGTCGGCGCTCATTCAACAGCAAAGCGCACGTTGACAGCTCAGCATGTGGCAGCTCAACCGGCCCGCACGGCAGCATCTAATCTACCCGTGCGATTGCTGCAACGGCACTCACTTCATTGTGATATGCACGTAATTTAGTGATTTTTCAACCGACGATCGACAAAAATTAGTCATACCACGGAGGCTTTGGGTCAAATGCCTCGGCCGTCACAACGTCCGCTCATGCCAGAGCTCACGGGGGTGCAAGAAGTGCAACCACCGACATCATACGATGCTGCATGAGGCACATCAGACCGACTCATCATCGAAGCCTATCACCAGTTCACCTGCGTCAACTCAAATGGAAGATGGTGCAATCGTCGCTCACTCATCATTGGCCGCTCATTACACTCAACATTACTAGCTACGGCCCTGGCTCAGATCAGTTCATCTGTTCATACTCAATGCGTATGGCCTCTCATTGATTCAGGTTCAGAACTTGCCTTTGTTTCAGAATCTCTCGTTCGCCAGCTCAACATCACCCGTCATCATTACGTCATTCTCATCACTGGAATTGGTGGCGGAAAGGCGACGCAAACTCGAAGAACGAGGAAGTTGCATTGCTTAAGCTCCCCCCACTTCACTCAAGATCAGACGTCATTATTCAAGTTCACCTTCTGCAAACGTTAACAAACATCCTGCCATCTTTCAACGCTGCACCACAGGAATGGCCGCATTTCACCAAGTTAACCTTGGCTGATCCAGATTTTCTGACACCACGGCCAGTGGATATTATCATTGGAGCTGACTCATATGGGCAGATCATCAAGCCCAACATCATCAAACAAGATACATTGATGCCAATTGCGCAGCTCTCAATTTTCGGATGGCTCGTTCTCGGACCTGTCGACACATCATCATCGGCATCTGCTACAGTGCATCATGCATCGGTTCAGGAAAGGGAAGATGCTCTCGACGAGTTACTGCCGAGATTTTGGATACAAGAAGAAGTGCCTGCAAGCAACAATCTTGATCTTACTCTTAACGAACAAAATGTGAAGAACATTTCAAGAGTACTGTCTCACGGAATTCAACAGGTCGATACACAGGTCGACTTCCACTAAAATCATCACCTGATACTCTCGGCGACTCGTATGTCTCCGCGAATCGATGGTTGAAAAGCTTACAAAGAAGATTATCACGAGATGACAACTATCGACGTCTGTATCACCAATTCATGACAGAATATCGAGATCTCAATCACATGAAGAAGGCTTCACCCGCTTCCAGTCAGCACACGCACTATTATTTGCCACATCACGGAATGCTTAAACCAGACAGCGCAACCACAAACGTACGTGTGGTATCCAATGGCTCAAGCGCATCTACATCTGGCCGCTCCCTTAATGATATCATGCACACGGGAGCCAAGTTGCATTTAAACGTCACCGATGTTTTGCTCTGGATCCGACAATTTCGGCATTTAGTTGCCACCGACATCACCAAGGAGTATAGGCAGATCAACGTGCATGAAGATGACTAAGATTTACAACGGACTCGCTGGATAGATGAGCAACTCAATGAAGTGCCATATCACCTAACAACGATCAATATGTTGATGACAATTCTGGAGGCGACAACACCTTTCAGCAAGTAATAGAATTCAACACTGCTCAACGGACTTGTGCATGGCGGGCGGCGTCCCATTAGCAAGGTGGCACGCGACTTATCAAAACGTACTCACTGCGGTTCAAGCAGAAAAGGACCAAAACTCACAAACGACATTGACGATTGCGTAACCAAAGGACTCGGATTACGATGGCTTTCTCAAAAAGATTCATTCACATTCTCAACAAGGATCTCGTTGCACACCGATCATCTCACCAAACGCCTCGCTTGGTCTGAAGTGGCTCAGAAACTCGATCCACTGGGCTTTGTATCACCAGTGGTGATCAAAGCGAAGATGCTCTTGCAGGAGCTTTGACTACATGAAGCTCCAATGGGATGAACCACTGCCATCCTAGCTCTCATCACGGTGGCTCATTATCAGAAAAGAACTCACAAGCTGGCTAGCTCTCAATACCTCGGTGGTACAACCAAGGTAGCACCTCTCAAACCACATAGGGCCTCTCGTCAGTGGAATATCACGGCTTTTCTGATGCTTCTCAACTGGCAATGGCTGCAGTCGTATTTATCACTGTCCACGGCTCTAATGGCGCCACGATTTCATTGGTGTGCTCCAAAACGAAGGTAGCACCGCTCAAACGGCTCACCATCCCGAAACTTGAACTCACTGCAGCACTGCTGCCCTCAAGACTCATGCAATACGTTCAAGCCACCTTGAAGTTGAACGTCACATCAACTCACCTGTGGACGGACTCTGTTGTGACACTCACGTGGATCAAATCTCATGCATCGCGCTGGAAGGATTTCGCACTCAGCACTAACTCAAGACAGCAAACATCAGGCGATTTTGCCCCGCCACTCCCGGCTCTCAACCTTGATCATTTCACACGCCCATCTGCGTACCCTGCATGAAGGAACACAGCTGACATTGGCTCATGTCAGGCAAAGTTACTGGATCATCGGCGGACGGGCTCCGGTGAAGTCTCATATTTTGCGGCGTGTCGTGTGTGCTCGGCAGGGGGGGATCCGTGCTCATCAACTGATGGGCCAACTACCTCTCTCTCGGGTTACGCCGTCACGTCCATTCACTCCCACAGGAGTTGACTATGCCGGACCGCTCACCATCAAAACCTTGGAAAGGATGAGGTGCGAAGACATCCAAGGGATGGATCTGTGTGTTCGTCTGCTTCTCCACCTCCGCAATTCACCTCGAAGTAGTCAGTGACTACTCATCAGAAGGATTCATCGCAGCTTTCCGAAGATTTTCAGCGAGAAGGGGAATTGCTCAGACCATATACTCGGACTGCGGGACAACATTCATTGGAGCAGACGCCGAGCTCAAGAAAATGTTCATCCAGAGTTTCCAAGAACATCAACAAATCGCTCAAATTCTACAACGTGATTGCACCAGATGAGAGTTCAACCCACCAGGCGCTCCACACATGGGGGGCAAGTGGGAGGCGGTGGTGAAATCCGTCAAGTTTCATTTGAGACGGATTATCGGGGAAACTCTACTCACGACGGAAGAACTCACAACGTTGCTTACGCAAATCGAGGCCATTCTCAACTCACGGCCTTTAAAACCGCTGAGTGACGACCCTGAAAACGTCTCTCCGCTCACACCAGGTCATTTCCTCATTGGAGGTCCGATCACTACCATACCCGAGCCATCTTTGATTGACCTAGCAACCTCACGACTATCTCGATGGCAGCTCATCCAGCAGCGTGTTCAACATTTTTGAGCACAATGGCTCATTACCTGCAACGCCAGCAGGCGATATCCAAGTGGCATCATCCCAACAACAATGTCAAGGTAAGGTCCATCGTGCTGCTCACCGACGAACGCTCTCCACCGTGCAAATGGCCACTCGCCAAAGTAACAGTGTTGCACCCCGGCAAGGATGGACTTACCAGGGTGGTTACCCTGAAGACCGCCACCACGACACTCACTCGGCCTAGTGCCAAGCTTGCCATATTGCCCATTTCAACCGAATGAAAGATCAAGAGTAAGGAATCATCAACAAGGTTGCTGATGGCGGGCGGAATGTTCGAGATTCCGTTACCGTTGCGCCGCCCGATCAGATGGCAGCATCGATCGGATATCGACTCCGCATCACCGCGGTAGCTCGCGCCCGCACGGGCGCGCTCATCGCCAACGTCATCCTCGCGATCAAGGCAATTGTGCAAATGGCCGCGCAGTGATCAGACGCACGATGTGTGCTCTGTGCATCTTGATTGTGACTATACACATTGAAGTGCCCACCGCAGTGATTACAGCTGCTGAGATACTGCATTAACATGTAAAGCAACCGCACATCCAGCTTTACTCAGGATACATCAACACGACGACTCAGGCTCACATGTGCGCGAGTGCCGACCGCCACGTGTCCCAAAGCTCACGGGCTACTCATCACGAGGAGGGCAATTAATATAACTGCCTCGCCCACTCACAAACGATACACAAAGACTTCTTATACAAAGACTTCTTATGCTTAGTGAAATCCGAAAGACTGCCCACCACTCTCAGGTCAGACTGTATATATCTCTTCTCATATTAAAGACGGCTTAGACTGTGGTCTGAGTTACACAAGAAATAAAGTGAATAATTAGTGAACACCTTCCACGCGCGTCCTTCTCATCCCGCTCCCATCGTCGGGATTAATCAGCGATTTCGCGAACACGAAGATATTGATCTTTTAGTGTTACTGACAGCCTTAGCATCATCTAAATCTAACATCTATTTCATGAAACCGAGCAAGGAAAAAACAGAGCAGAAGATTTATTCATCTACTTCCTTCCAATATCCTGATATTGCTGAGCATATTCTGTTTCTACACGCATTCACTGGTTGTGATACCACTTCAACATTTTTCAGACAGGGTAAAATAAAATTTATTAAACTGTTCCAAAAAAATATGAAAATTTGCAGAATATTTCAAAAATTTTTGGAGATCCGGATACTCAGCCAGATTTCATTGACATAGCAGAACAAAAATGTATTCTCGCTTTATACGGAGCAAAGAGCAATAGTTTTCTGGATGAGTTTCGATTTTCATGCTTCGCCAAATCTACGTCAAAAGTAATGTTCAACATTGCTTCTATACCACCTACTGAAGCTGTACGTCAACATTCCCTCAGAGTCTACCATCAAATTCAGCAGTGGCGCGGAGTTAAAAAAAATCCTCCAGATTGGGGCTAGAAATATACAAGAAATGGTTTATTTCCAGTTACTTCAATAAAGGAATCCGCTCCGCAGGATATTCTGAAGAAGATCTTCTGCAAATGCACAAAAGTCTGCAAAGCGAATTGCTGTTGCAGAAAAGCTGGATTGCGATGCTCTGTGACATGTTTCAACTGTCGAGGTCAAGCATGCACAAACATCGACATTATAATAGATCACTGTGACGATGAAGAAATCAAAGTAACTGTTCAACATTTTGAGGAAACATTGACCGATCCTGACAATAAGATTGATTCGAACAACGAGGAAGGATCAGAAGAAGCAGAAAAGGAAAATAATATTGAGGAAAAAGAAGATGCTGCGGAAGATAACATTTGCCAACCCTCTACATCAAAAAGACCATGATTAGAATAATTAATTTTTTATAACGGTTTTTTTTTTATTTGCGCACCACGTTCCGTGCCTGACTCGCATTCGCCGTTTTAAATTGTTGACACTTTCACGAGTTTAATTATATTATTGAATAATTAAGACAACCCTGGCAAAAAAATTCTCCTAATCTTAATAATAAACTGAGTGCATGGATTAGGCCTACAGGAGACACCACATAAAAAAAAACGCGCCACTAACTCTACCGCAAGGTGGTGAGGAAACGAGTTTAAAAGTATACTACAGCCTCTGAGAAGTGAGATACGGCGAGATAAAATCGCTGAAACCGTTTGTTACAAAAAGTATCCTACTTTTCCCGGCTCTAGCACCAAAACTATTGGTCGTAGAAAAAAAAACCTATACTTCCTTTTTTGTAGAAAATTTAATTCCCTGCAATATTGCATTAAACTATTTTAGTCTAAGTCTAATGGAAGCCGAGATATTCGCGAAAAAACGATTTTTCACCCCTTTCTTCCAAGATGGCGGCCGAAGCACACCACGGGAGAAGTCGAAAACTTAGTGTGTCATTACTAACACCCAAACAAAGCGATTAAAATTTTTTGCAGCTTTGTCCTAATTAGTCGATTTTCAAATGTACTTGCCGACTAGACTATAATAATTAAGGATTCTATACACATCTACATATATTAAATAGTTAAAAGAGAAATAAAAATAACAAAATAAAAAAATAATTGTACAGCGTAGGTTCCAATTCTAAACTTATTTTCGATGTAGATCTGTAAGAGAATCAAAATCGGTGAGTCAACTGTATCTCCTCCTTATGAGCATATTTTACACGCAGATATTTAGAGTATTACAATGTTGAGCGATATGACTCTATATTACAGTTGAAACAGTTCGTGTTGAACATGATATCTCACTGTATCATCTACCTTGCCAGAAAACACTAATTATTAGCAATGCAATGTAAACATACAACTCTGGCTGCGGTCCACTTGATACTACAAATGCTTTGGAGCGTTCTTCTTCTCCTTCTTTCTTCATTGAAAGAAAAGAGAAAAGGAATGTTTCGAAGCATTTGTAGCGTCAAGTGGACCGCACCCTCTGTTGTCAATCATTTTGTCAATAAACAGAGATTTTTCACTCTGAATGAAATAAAACTTTTCTTTATTAGCATGTTTTATATTGAAGTTATAATATAATAAATCAGTTCTTTTTATATAATTTTTATGTCAAATTTTTCAGAATTGTGATGTAATAGAATATTTTAAAAACCATAATTGCATAAACATTATATCAAATAATTACACAGTGCAACAAAGTCAAATTTTTAATAATTATTAAGTTCCGTTAGTGAATCATGATAAGTATGTGACTCCATAGCACAGCAGTACCAATCGTTCGTTTCCCTTGCATCGAAAATTATTTTTTATCGAAGATTGAGTTATTTTAGAACCAAATTCAGCTTTATTTCAAAGTATAATTTTAAAATAACGATATTTTAATAGAAATTTAGCAGATATGAATTTTTGTTTAAAAGAAATGAAATCAATTACATTTTGTGAAGAAATTGGTAAGAAATAATAAATTTTTTTTCTTTGCTCGCGGCAGTTTAATATCGTCGTCCTCAATCAAGAATCAATACAAATCATTAACAAAAAATCAAGTTTTATCATAAAATTCATTTTTTCCTTTATATATATCGTATTTCCATAAGCTTGATAAAATCTTTCTCTTTGTTCATTTAATTCTATAGATAATTGCCGCTCAAAAAATAAACTAACAAAGGAACTTCGTGAACTCGAAAATTCTGATTTTTATGAAACTTTACATACATGTAGGGAAAGTAAATGAACGAAATTAGAATTAATATCAAAAAAAATTTTTTCAAAAAAATTTTTCTCAAAAAATATTTTTTTAATAATATTATTATTGTGGTTGAAGAGAGGTGTTGTTAACATAAAACTTTTGTATAAGACATTTTTTTACGTTTTGAATACTTTTCGAGGTATACATGGTGGTTCAGGACCTCTGCGACAAACTCTAAGGAACAATAGATCTCGCAGAGAGGACCATGCATTTTCTGTAAAGCAACCCATGTTCTCTGCCGCGTCGTTTAAGAGCTACGCAACTGCGCAGATAGGTCTCACAGTAACATTTATTACATAGGTTCAGGGTAGACACTTTGAACGCCTTCTGTAAACTGTATGCTAGTGTACTTGAAACAATAAATAAATAATTTATCTCATGATTGTAATATAAATGTCACCTTAGACCTGTTTGCACGGTCGAGTAGCTCCTAAGCGACGTGTCAAAAAACATGAGTTGCTTCACAGAAAATGGTCTTCTCTGTGAGATCTATCGTTCCTCAGAGTTTGTCGCAGAGATCTTAAATCACCCTGTATATCAAGAAAAGCAAAAAACTACTCTACATATGAGAGATGTTTTCATCCCTTAGAATCGTTTTTGGACTGCAAATAAAACTTCTAAATTTGTCTATTTCCTTACATATGTAAGTTTCATCAAAATCAGAATTTTCGGATTCGCGAGATTCCCTTGTTAAATTGTTTCAAACGGCAATTACCTACACTGACCTACAGAATCAGATGAACAAAGAAATAGATTTCATCAAATAGCCAAGCTTATACAGATACGGTATAAAGGAAAAAACTGGATTTTATGCTGAATGACTTAAGTTGATTCTTGATTGAAAACGACAATGTTGAACTGCCGCAAGCTAAAAAAATAATTTATTTCTTACCAATTTTCTTGCAAAATTTAATTGATTTCATTTCATTACCTACTTTTAAAAATTCACATCGGCTAAATTCCCGTTAAATTGTTATTATTTTAAAATTACACTTTGAAATAAAGCTAGATTTGGCTCTAAAATAGCTCAAAAGTAACCAACATTCAAATTTAAAAAAAAGTTTGATGTAATGAAAATGAATGGTTGATATTGGTGTGCTATGAAGGGATCCACCTAGCTATCATAATCCACTATCAAAACATAACAATTATTTTGGTTATTGTACTGTGTTACTTTTGCTCTTAGTTCTAAAATAATATTTGTTTAATTATGTAATTATTACAGTGGAATTTATTACCTTGCCTGGAATGAGCATGTGCTACATGACGTAAACTATTAACACTCGGTGGTTGAGGTACAGAATGCGTTTCCTCTGCGTGCAAAAGCTGACAGAATACTATTTGCTCATGTTGCGTTTGTCTTTGAACTTCTGATGCCATTGGTTGAATTTGTGCATACGTTTCGCTCCCACTGGTATATACCTTATCCTGCTCATCAATCGCAGCGTACATTTCATCTACAAAATGTCAGATTGTGTAAAGTTTTTATGTATTATATTAATTATATTATATAATCATATCTAAAGTTTATTTACCAGAATCATCAGAAACAGTAGCATAATGAGGATCGATGATTGGTCTAGTAGATTGATTTTGTCTGTAAGTTGCTTTGGTTTGTGCTATTATATTGGCTAATGGTTCTCTTACGCTTATACTTGTATATCCTTCTATAGTAAAAACGATGAAAATAACGCAATTTTTATTAAAAATTATTTATTATACAGTAAATATAAAAGTACAAAGAAAAAAATAATGCAATTACTCGAATCTTGCGAATCTCCACTAAAATGCTGTTGCGGACTGTTTTGTTGGGAATGCGGTGGATATGGCAGTAACATCAAGAGAGGCGGTGTCATATAGGGCAAATCTTGATTAGCTTGAACACCACCAGAAATAGCGTTAGCGGCATGGATATCGTAATGCGTCTCGGAATTAAGAAGCAAATTGTGCGAGGAGGATCGTCGAGTTCTCGGTGGTGCGATTGGATTTCCATTTGATTGATCCATAGATGTTGAAGGCTTTTCAATATTTGTAACTTCATTAACATCATTTCTGTAAATTATAAGAAATAAAAACTACATATTTTAAACGTAAATCGAACAGCCGATTTTCGAACAAAAACAAATAAGGATGTTAATTTAAATTACAATTTTATTAAACCATATAAACAAAAATAGTTTACGTTTTGAACATATTTTTGTCGATTGTCACTTGATTTTATTTTATTAATTGTTAATATCTTCCCTATTTTATCTATTTTATGAGATGTAATTTATCAAATATGTTCTTTTGCGTTCTGAGGAAGACTTAGTAAGTTAAAACGTAAACTATTTATATTTATATGGTTTAATGAAATTGTGATTTAAACTAAAATCCTTTGTTTTTGCTTGAAAGTCGATTAACCGACTGTTTGATTTACGTTTAGCTTTGCTTTTACCAAGTCTAGAGTTTTCTTTTTATACTAGATATTCTCTGAAATAAGACAAGATAAAGTATACAGGGTGTTTCTTAAGTGATATCAAAAATACAGGAAATAAATGCTTCCTTGCATAGTTATGGGCCTTCAAAGTTAAAGAAAAATAAAAGTTTGAAAGCCCATAACTCTACAGGGAAGTATTTCCAAACCCATGTTCATAGAAACTTTTTTCTTAAAAATTGTCCAAGGAATCACTTCCTGGAATTTTTGATATTACTTAGGAAACATCCTATACATATATCTAGAGCAGTAATAAGTATAGGACAATATAAAAAAAAGCATAGGAATAGTAAATAAATAATACCTATTTATTTGACTAGCCTCAGTCGTCTGAATATTTTGAAGTTGTGCATAAGGATGTTCAACTGAAATAAATTAGAATGTCATTAAATAATAAACAAATATAAAAGCATCTAATAATAATTCATCCACCATTGTCAGAGACAGGAGATGCAAATCTTGTATATTGATGAGATGTATCTTGTAGCAAAGAACACCCTTGCAAAATAGTATCCTGTGTTTCCCTGTCAAACACCTGTTCTTGAGCTAAAAAATAAATAGATAGGAAATAAAGTAGATAATAACATAAAATAAAATAATAAAATAAAGTAAAAAGTTTTATTATTTTTCCATTTTCAATCATTTACATCTTAATTTAGGGGAGACCGGGGCTATCTGTCTACGGGGGCAATGTGTCCACAGTACTGCTAACTTAGCTAACTACTCTCAAGTTTTGAGAGACAGGTCTCTTCCATTGTAACAAGTAGTTGAAAAATGCCCTACGTAAGATATTTAAATGTTGTTTAAATGTTTGTTTTCTTGCAATGCCTCTCGCAGACAATATATACGTTAAAAGAAAAGCGAAAACAATTATTCACATTTTTCGACGGTCGAAAAATTTGCTGTGCGACAGTAGTTTAACTGAAATTAAAATAAGCAATTCATAATATTATCAATTAATATATAATTCTCAGGTGTGAGAAGCGTCAAATCTTAATTCCGCATTATCTAAAATTGGCAACATGTTAAAGACTGAAAAATGTGGTCGGGGCTATTTGTCCTATTTTTGATGGGGCAATGTGTTCACACTTCAATGTGTGTGTGACAAATTATTTTTTTATAAATAGATAATGGTGCGTAACTACAAAAGAAAGACTTTCCTTAAGACGGATAAGGTAGACATATCTAATAAAATTATATTTAGAGCGATTAAAAAAATAAAAATTGAGCAAAAATCTTTTCGTAAAAACAACGTTAGACTTTGGAATAAATGTTTGGGCTCCCACTCGCTACTGTAAAAAAGTGATCTACGAGCAACTATTGATCTTGCGATTCAAGAATTGTCACCAAATTTTTATTTTAAAAATACACGTCAAGTTAAATATATGAGTTTGTCTTAAATTATTGAGTATTTTCTATTTCAAACGCTGCTGAAGATAAAGTAAAGGCCCCAAATAAAAAAAAAGATTAAAGAATTGAGGGGAGACAAAAGAAACTCATCACATTGATTTTGCAATAGACTCAAAATCAGTTTCATGCCACCGTATATAAAGAAGTCAGCTCTACGCAGGAAAAATCTACACAAAGTGCCTACTACTTCTCTGACTCTAACGGCTAAGCAGTTTTTTCAATATTATATATTAATAATAAATAATATTATAAATAAGTATAAAAATTAATATAAATAATGTGTTTTTTATTATATGGACAGATAGCCCTCCATATGCGGGGCTATCTGTCTACCCTTGACTTGTCCATTGAAAACATTTGCCTCTTTAAAATGTTAAAAGATCAACGATTCTAATTATGTTTTTTTTTTTAATAGCAAGGTTGAAAGGTTATACCATAAAAATTTTAGCCAAATATTTTTATTAATTTTTTAGTAAATTTGAAAAAAGCGTAAAGTGTGGACACATAACCCCGGTCTCCCCTACTAATTTTTATCTTAATTATTTGTCTTAATTTAGTATTACCTGCATCTTGGACTGTAGCATACAATTCTGAATGATCTCCCATAATTTCAGTAGTCTCATAAATATCTTGAGGCACAGAATCTATCATATCTTCATGTTGTCTGCTCTTATCTTTTGGAATATCTGGAAGACTTCTATTGGCACTCGTAGTCCTATATAAATAAAAAAAAAGTATATATATATATACTAGCATTTAAGTCCGTGCTACGCGCGGAAGTATATCATATAGTTCAATGCTTAATATATGTCAATCAAATAGAAAATTAATAGCGAATTAACTCAAGCATTTCAAGTATGAACATTTAGACGCAACAAACTTATTTTAAAATTATTTATCCATTAAATCATATTATATCAAATAATTCACCGTCTTTCTTTCAGATCATCTACAGCGGGTGAAATATATACACATATTTTTTTTAAATGTAATTTTTCAATGTTATAAAACATTCTGAATAACACATATAGAAAACTGAAAAAAAAATGGCACCACGAAAATTGGTCTATTAATAAAAAATTAAACCCATCGTCGCCATTCCCGGAAAATTGGAAAAATTTTGGCACCGGTTTGGAGAAAATTGGTCCATTAATGAATGAGTAGTTTGCGGTGAGACAGACAGACAGACAAACAAACATCAGATACTTATAATAATAGATGTTTAAAGTTATTCGAGCGATTCAAGAACCTGTATATTATTTTAGTTACATATCAAAAAACACGGTAGTGTCTCGCGCCAAGTACACGCGAAGTGAGACCGCACCGTGACTCTTTTACGCGAACACACGAGTTGCAAATACACGAGATTTCGAGATCTCAATAACGAGCCCATGCGGGGTACAGGAAGGATTCCCGCTCCTTTGACAATTATTTCCTTATCCTACCTATTTTTCTCTCTTTTTTTCCTCTCTTTTTTCGCTTGTCCCGCCGCTCGGAACACCGCTCGCTCTCCTCTATCCGCACGCCTCTCCTCTCTATACTCTCTCTCTCGCCTTTCCTCGACGCAATACATTTTAAATCTTTATTCACTCTCTTATTTCTCTCTCTCTCTCTCTCTCTCTCTCTCTCTCTCTCTCTCTCTCTCTCTCTGTTTCTCTCTGTCTCTGTCTCTCTCTGTCTCTGTCTCTCTCTGTCTCTCTCTGTCTCTGTCTCTCTCTGTCTCTGTTTCTCTCTGTCTCTGTCTCTCTCTGTCTCTGTCTCTCTCTCTCTCTCTGACATAAAGATGAAATAGAAAATGAATTGATAAGAAAGTATAAACCTAGCGTGATAGGATTTACGGAAACTCATGTAACACAGCAGATGGAGGAACAGGAATTACACATTAATGGATATGTATGTGTGCGAGGTAATTCCGAATCGAGTAGAACAGGCGGAGTGTTGTTATATATTAGGGAAGAAATTAGATTTGATGTAACAGCGATTGAAAGGTGTGAAAGAAATTGGTGGTCAATTATAGTAAAAATTAAAGATAAAAATTATACAGGAGTAATTATGTTAATATATCATTCACCGAACAGTAAAAATGGTAATTTTATAAATTTTTTGGAGAAAATAGGTATAAATGTAATGCAGAATGATAATGTTATGATGTTGGGTGATTTTAATGTAGATATGAGTGTAAATAATTATATTAGAAATAGATTAGTTAAAGTAATGAATTCGTTAGGATTAAGACAATTGGTAAAAGAAGCAACAAGAATTGTACAGAATTCTGAAACATTGATTGATTTGGTTTTTAGTAATGTGGAAATGGAAGTTGATGTATGGCATGAACCCAAAATAACGGATCATTCTGCAATAATAATATATTGGAACTTAAAAGAGCCAGTGGACAAAAATAAAACGATTATATATAGAGACTATAAGCGAATGGATAGGGAGAAATTTAAAGAAATGATAAGAATTGGTTTGGATGTGATTGAAGGCGATAATGTTAATGTATTGGCAAATTCGATGGTTAAAGAGATTATTAGATGTCTTGATTTATTGGCACCATTGAAGACAGTAGTATTAAGACAGAAATGGCAGGGAAAGAGTTAGTTTTGTGAGGATATACAACTGATGATAAAGCAAAGAGATGAGGCATATAAAGTAGCGCGTACAAGTAAAAATGAAGAGGATTGGAAAGTATTTAGACAGTTGAGAAACAAAACTGTTGATATGTGTAGGAAGGCAAAAAGAGGTTATTTAGAAGAACATCTTGATAAGAATAAGAAGAGTCCTAAGAGTATGTGGAGTGTGTTAAAGGAAATGATAAAAGGTAAAATAAATAATATAGAATATATATAAAGAAATACAATTTGAAAATAGAATAATTTATAAAGTTGAGGAAATGGCGGATATATTTAATAGATATTTGGTCGATAGTATTAGGAGATTAGGTAGTACGGATCTGGTGGAAGATGATATAGAGAACAGAAGATATAGTGACAGTGATTGGGAAGTGTTTAAAAAAATTAAGAAAGAACAATTATATAAAATAGTACAAAAATTGGTGAATAAAGCAGGTACAAAAGAAGGTATAAATGTAGAGGTAATGAAAAGTGTAGTTGAAGTAGCAGCTGAAAAAATCTGTTACGTATTTAATAGATCATTGGAGACTGGAGTGTTTCCAAATGAATAGAAAGAAGCGATTGTGTAGTTCCAATATCTAAGGTACGAGGAACGAATAAAATTGAAGAATTTAGACCTATAAATAAATTGCCGGTATATGAGAAAGTTTTGGAGATAATAGTGCAGAGACAATTGATAGAATATTTTGAAAAAAATAATTTGTTTACAGAATGTCAATCGGGTTTTAGAATAAAGCATTCGTGTGAAACTGCATTACAATGGGTTCTATCGGAATGGAAAAGAAATATAGGGGAAGGAAAAATAATAGGTGTAGTGTTTTTAGACTTAAAAAGAGCTTTTGAAGTAGTTGATAGAAAAATTTTGATTAAGAAATTAAAACGGTATGGGATAAATGGAGTAGTGTTGAAATGGTTTAAAAGTTATTTGGAAAATAGAAGTCAAAGAGTGAAGTTTAATGGGATATTATCGGATGCTATTAACGTAGATTTAGGGGTTCCGCAGGGGTCAGTTTTGGGACCGTTATTGTTTTTAATATATATTAATGATATTGGGAAGATTTTTGGTGATAATTGTGTAATAAGATTGTTTGTGAATGATGCAATAATATACACAACAGGATATTCAATTGAGGAAATTAATGATAAGTTAAATGAACAAATGAAGAAAATTGACACGAATGGGTAAAATTAAATAAATTATGTGTAAATGTGGAGAAAACCAAGGTTATGTTAGTAAGAGGAGTTAGAAAGAAAGTTAATGAAAAAAATTTAAAAGTTAATCTAAGAGGTAAGGAGCTAGAAGTAGTGACGGAAATTAAATATTTAGGAATAATAATTGATAAGAACCTAAAAATTTCTCGAAGCATATTGATTATATAAGTAGAAAAGTAGGAGCGAGGTTAGGCGTTATGCGAAGAATTAGTGTGGATATATCAGCGTATATGAGATGTGTGGTATATAAAGCAATAATTGCTCCGTTGTTTGATTATTGTGGGTCAATCTTGGTGGGCATTAGTAAAACGAATGTGCAACATTTGCAGAAACCACAGAATCAAGGTATGAGAATTATTCTGAGGTGTAATAGAAGAGTAAAAATTGTTGATATGTTGGAAGCGTTGCATTTCATGTCAATTAAGGAAAGAATAGAATATAATGTTTGTGTAATTGTGTATAAAATTATGAAAGGTTTGTGTCCGAAATATTTGCGGAGAAAAATAAAAGTAGTGCAACACAAAGGAGGAGTTGGTACTAGACAAGTGGGTGATATATATATAGGTAGATGTAAGACTAGTGAGGAGCAAAAAATGTTAATGTATGAAGGGTTGAAAATGTATAATGCGTTACCCACAGAGATAAAGAATGATGAAAAAATTCAAAGTTTTAGAAAGAAGTTGACAAGGTGTATTATAGCGAAAGAGAGAGAAACAAATATGTAGTAGGAATGAAATTAGATATGTTAGTGATAGTATGTAGTTAATTGTATTTGTATTATGTACATATATATTTTTTTGTGATGTTTTTGATGTAGCTACTGCAGCTAATAAACGACATTCATCATCATCATCATCTGTCTCTGTCTCTCTCTGTCTCTGTCTCTGTCTCTCTCTCTCTTTCTCTCTCTTTTTCTCTCTCTCTCTCTCTCTCTCTCTCTCTCTCTCTCCCTCCCTCCCTCCCTCCCTTCAGATAAATTATTTTTATTCTCTACACTGTTACAGTAAATTAATGAATCAATGCTAATACTGCTCAGTTGAACTGCCTCAAACATACTGACTTGGTTGTAACTACGTTGCTTCTTACTGTACTCAAGTACAGTGGCTTATATTAATATACCTCACTTAATTGTTTCTTTCAGTGGGTTGTATTGGCGTGTACTGGTAAACATATATATATAGAGGGATAAAAGCCTTAGTATTAGTGTAAGTCAAATTTTTTAAAATATTGACATGTGTGCATAGATGCAATTTATATATTGTATAGATTGCATCTATGCACATGAGTCACAATATTTTAAAAAATTTAACTTACATCACTAAGGCTTTTATCCCTCCATATAAATCAAAAAGTTGCTGAAGCTAAATAACTCTTATTTTGCCATTAAATAGACAAAATAAATTAATCAAATAAAATAAATTAAACATTATTACCAAATCAAAAAACTTAATAGCGTTGGGACATCAAATATAAGAACAATTAAGGGGATCGTAAAGCGAAGGCCGAACTTCCTCGATGTCGGTAATGTCAACATTTCTAATCCTGTTTTCTATGTCATATATCTATATCTGTCCTTGTCTAACAAAAGGCATCTGTCCTTGTTTCGATTGCTGCACCATCTCTCGCTACACGCAATATCAACCTGAATGTGCTTTTGCACATATAAAAGTTTATTTAAACTAATCTTTTTTTCTAGACGTTGAATCTTAGTTCTATTTACACAATATTGTTCCTACATGTTGTCCCTAGGTCACGCCGGTCTAACTTTGTGGATATTTATTGTGCAATTTTTGTACAAAACAAATATTGTCGTCACGTTTACCAAAAATTTACAAAAATATTAATTTCTTTTTGTTTTTGATATAAATTCGACCATCATGATCTAGATTTTGATGCGTACTTTAATTCTAGACAAGAATTTTGCATTTCTATAAAGTCAATTAAAAAATTAGTGCTAAGAAAAAAAGCCGGTATTACAGACGGCTTTAAAATTCCCTTAACTGCATGATATATAAAAACAATTGACTACGTTATTGTATAAACTTCAAGGCCTTATCAAGCTTATCTGGATAATCCGTAAACTCATTTTCTTGGAAACCTCAAAAAATTTGAACAATATATTAATGTAAACGCGATTTACACACCTGTGCAATTAAAAAAAAATTGACCAAAGTTGAGATAATTGAAATCAAAGTTAGTACTTTTTACATATATAACAGGTACGAAAACAGCTTCCGATATCACGTTTCTAATTGTAGCGATCAAACTACTCTGGCAACTTTTATGAAAAATAAGAAGACAATAGAAGAGACTTGTAAAAATATACTTACAAAAATACAAGACCTTTGACCGTTTAGTTTCAAAGTAATTGATACTTAAAGTACAGAATTTTTTATACTACTGGTGGACGCATATAACAGCTAACCTTTAAAGTTAGATTTGAAGTAAACCTAATCTAAGAGCTCACATTGGTGTCTATATACATGTACATATGAAATTTTTACACACACATGCATAACGCGGACAATCCCAGCCAAATACTATATGTCATTTGTCTATCATTAACTTTTTGACAGTATTGTCACGGACTAACTACCTTAAGTTAAATTACTAATACTTTATTGCCATATTAATGTTCTATTATTAATAATAAGTAATAAAATAATGAGTAATAGTACTTCCCACAAATTTCCCACAATAGTATTTCCAACAAATTATAACAAGTATACATAAATATGTAGAGGATTTGAGTGACAGTTAGTTAATAATGTACAAATAGTTTGTGATATTTACATCCTGTCAGCAATATTAATTACACTTTATCAAAATAAAATTGTTGCAGCATTAGAGTCTTAATCTATGTTTTGTTGTAATTCATATAACACATAGATATTATTTAAAGTTATAATTATTTCATATAAAAAATGTATATGTTAATAAAAACTACATGCAACTAATTTATTTTTAAAGTAAAAACCTTTTTCCATCGTTGACATCCTGCTTAACAACCTGGGATATATCCAATGTCAGAATTCTGTTGAAATTGTCTGTTTCGGAATTATTTAATGTTACCATACCAGCAAGCCCCAGAAATTCGTTCCTATATGAACAATATAATTATAATTGTGTAATAAACATAAAATTATAAATTAATTTATATATAGTTATGTTCCAAAAAAAATAATTTTAAAAAGTGTGTGATTTATGTCAAAAGAAATCTATAAATTACCATGCACCAACTGAATAAAAATATGTTAACTTATTATAACAGAAATGTATAATATATTTATTTCGCTAATAATTGATGATTAAATTATTAAATTTATGGCGAAAAATATTACCAGTGTTATTAAATTTAATAATTTAATTTATAAAAAATGAGATGTTTATATGTAAGTATCAAAGATTATATCAATTTAGAAACAACCAAAACCCATGGTCGAAAAAGTCTTGACGATTAATCCAACCAAAACCAATGGTCGAATTGTCACGACACTAGCCAAACGTTGTCGATTATAAAAATAGTCCTTCTTAATTTATTATATTAAAAGATAATTTGGTAATTATAAAGGAGAGGGGATTTCTCACCAATTTGGCTGAAACTTTACAATTTTATGTATTTTGGTGGATAAAACATGAATCTATAAGTTAAAATTGTCACTCTCAACTAAGAAAAAAGTTATTAAGTACTAAAAAGTTGACAGTTTCATAGTTATTATGGTTTTTTAAAGCAGAAAATAATTGGCGGTAATTATGAAGGAGAGGGGCTTCCTCACCAATTTGACTGAAACTTTACAATTTTGTGTATTTTGGTGCGTAAAACATGTATCTATAAGTTAAAATTGTCGCTCTCTATTAAGAAAAAAGTTATTAAGTATCTACTAAAGTTGACAGTTGCATGATTAGGATGTCTGTGATTTATTATACTTTGTATTTATAGAGTTTTTAATATACCAATTATTTTCTACTTTTAAAAAAGCATAATATATAACTCTGTTTCTATTATCTTTTTTTTAATAATTTATGTTTTTTGTTTGGAAAATGTACAGTTTTTTGTTGTACTAAATATATAATATATAATAATATATTGAAATAATGGTTAAAAAAGATAATAAAAATAGAGTTATTATGCTTTTTTTAAAGCAGAAAATAATTGGCATATTGAAAAGTCTATATATAAATACAAAGTATAATAAATGACAGATATCCTAATCACGCAACTGTCAACTTTAGTACTTAATAACTTTTTTCCTAATTGAGAGCGACAATTTTAACTTATAGATTCATATTTTACGCACCAAAATACACAAAACTGAAAAGTTTCAGCTAAATTGGTGAGGAAGCCCCTCTCCTTCATAATTACCTAATTGGCATATATTGAAAAGTCTATAAATACCAAGTATAATAAATGACAAAGGACCTAACCACATAACTGTCAACTTTAGTACTTAATAACTTTTTCCTAATTGAGAGCGAAATTATAACTTATAAATAATTCATGTTTTACGCACCAAAAAACACAAAATTGTGAAATTTTAGCCAAATTAGTGAGAAAAAGCTCCTCTCCTTCATAATACCATTTAAATTACTAGAAATCAATTTACTACCATAAATCATGGTTAATAACAAATCGTTAGTATACTCACTTATTCTCATTTCGTCGACAACTGCAGATACAGGCAGCGACAAGGCCGAGAAATGATAGCAGGGCACCAACTGAGACAACCCAGTAACACCAAGCATCTTCCTCTTCAAGAAATGGTTGTAGCATATTATAAATTTCCCGTTGGGCGCGTTCTCGTGTTCTAAAACGGCCAAAATAAAAAACGATGCTGTCAGTCCATCGCATGTGACATAACCTTAATGCGACGTGGAACACATCCAGAAACACTATTTAGCCACACCATCTATCGCATTAATTCGGTTCGGCTGCTTTACGGTGAATACGGTGATGTTTGTCACTTTCATGACCCACGTCTGTTTCTTCCAAGTTGCACTTTCTTCAGAATTTCTCTCTTCAAAAATTTATTATCTCTTTTTGTTAATTGGACATCTCCAATCTGCAATAAAAATTTTGATACAAAACCTTTCAACCTCTAATTTTCCTGCGTTTACATATTATTATTTTTATATAATTTTTCTTATCCTTTATATACAATATATCTCATCACAATAAAATCAAATCACAGTAAAACAATTGTTGTAAGATAATACTTCTTTTTAGCTGAACGGGCTGAGTGCACTAGTTCAAGAAGTGTACACTAAAGCGTTCTTTTTAGCAGAAGTGACGTCATTGTTGCTGTTCTTTTTGGCAGTGCAACGGTACTCAGTGCAACAGTTCACTGTACTGCCTGCCCTAGGTCTGGAGGTAGTACAGCGGTGCAGTTCAATATGGCAGCGTACGTGGACGAAAATCGTGGTATGCTTTAACCTCAAACCGTAACGTATTACAGTGCAAGTATACTAATACAAATATTAGTTTAATATTAGTATAAGAGAGATATATAGGTATAAATAATAAAATTATAAGTAATATAAGCAGAATAATAGTACAAATAATATAATTGGAAGTATTATAAAGTACTATAATAAATAATAGATATTGTTATATATTACAATAATTAGAATGGTATTCTGTTATATATTCTTTTTCGGTAAATATATATTATAAACATTACGTGTGGATGGAGAGAAATAAAAGAATTTATTAAAAATAAGTGTTTTATATAATACTTCTACTTATATATTATATTACATTAATATCATTGGATTAGTTATAAATAAATTTATTAACATTATATATATGAATATATAGTAAACAATCACACAATGGAAGACTTACTCGGATCTATAGTAAGAGATGAAGCAGGCAACATTATAGTAAATGAGGATGGATTTGTCACATGTATCTCTAAAGGTATTAAACTTTTAATAAGTAAATAAATATTATACTTTGTGTATGTTTTATGTGTAATAAATAATGATAAATTATTTGTAGACCTAAGCTTTCAAATAGAATACAACGAAATTGACTTTACCAAAGACACGCTTGAGTGTACTGTTGGAGAGAAACGTGTTTTTATTAAATTAAATGACAATTAAGCAAATAAAGAAAATTGCTCATCTTTGGATTTGGATATAAATAGAGCATTTACTTGGACAGATGCCAGCACAAAATTATTTATTGAATTATACAAAGAAAAAAAAAAGAACTTTTAACCAACAAAAAAATTAAAACAAGAAAAATACTGTGGCAAAGAATTTGTGAAAGCATGAAAATGCAGGGATTTGATGTTACACCAACGCAAGTAGAAAATAAAATGAAGTCACTTGAGAGATCATATAAAAATATGATTACAAACAACAAACAGACAGGCAGAGGACGTATGACGTGTCCATATAAAAGGTAAATATTAATTTTATTTCGACTTGTGTGTAAGGTATATTATGTAATGAAATGTATTTATCTTTGTTACAGAGAATTAACAGAATTACTTGGATACAAACACAATGTAGAACTTGTGGCAGTTTCTGGTAAAGAAGGTATGGTAATAAGAAAAGACCGAGTAAGCACATTTCAGACAGAGGCAAGAGAGGAAGAGTAAGTTTGATAAAAAGAAAATAAACTTTTATTTGAAAAATAGGGAAATAATATTAATATAAAGTTAATAATAGACATTATGAATTAGCATAGTGCAAATAGTAAAAAAAATATGTATATCTTACATATATAACAGTCCTTTTGTAAATTTACACGAACATTATATATTTGTTTTAGAATATTTATAGATGCAAACCAAAAACACAGACAAAATGTAGATACAAATCATTATAACAATGAAACAACTCTGTCCTTACAAGAAGACTTAGACGAAGGAGATGAAAGTTCTGTAAAATATAATGCTCCAAAAGAATACTATAAGTCAGAATCTCAGCAAAGTAAGTATACAGGACTTCAATAATGTTTTCTACTTTCAGTTAGGATATATTGGCTTAGGTACATTGTATCAACATATTCTTGTATCATGACTTTTGATTTTGAGAAGAATCAGTAACTGAGCTACATTAAATGCAACAGTAATATTCATGTTGAATATATGAATTATTATTGTTGCATTTTATGAGACTGAGTTATTAATTTTTTTCAAAACCAAAGTTATGATACAAAAATAAACTTCACAAAAATTAGAGAAATACTTAATTTAGAAAAAAAGGCAAAATTCAGGCAGCTGTAACTTCTTAAAAATAAACGAAATTTAAGTCCAAAAAACGGTTTATAGCTTAAAATCTCTACTTTTGGAAGGTCACTATTTTTTTTAGATGAAATATCCTTAACTAAAAGTGAAAGGTTTTATTGGAATCTTGCGTATAATGACACATGTATTAATATGTATTAATACAATTTTATATCGATTGTATGTGATTGAAAACATGCATGTTTTGTAGGTGCCACAGAAAAGCGCAAGAACACAAGTAGGTACTACAGGACGAGTGCTAGAAAAGTGTCACAAAACTTTAGACACGCTTACAGAGAATATCCTAATTGAAAGAAATGCGAAATTAGATGTGCAGAAGTAAATTTTGGCTGAGTATATAAACGAATATCAACTATTTATGAAGACATGGCAAAAACCATAAAAAAACAGTTGACAACTGCTAATAATTTAAGGCAGGAAAGAAATAAACTGCTACGAGATCTTGTTTCTCTGGATTGAGAAATTAAAAAAAATACATTTAAACAAATACTGACAAGTACAAAGTAACACAGTACAAATAAATTATAAATTTATAATATATAAGTAACGTATAAGTTAACATGTTGCACAATGTCATAGTTTTTTTTTTATTATATGCATTATAATGCATATTTTTTAATGTGATGTATATTTTATTTTGTTTTTGGTATGTGCAATATATACGTACATAAGAATTGAACTTCTCATTATCCGTATATACATATATTTCTAAATTTTTTGTTTGTAATATTAATTAGACAGTGCCAGAGAAATTTGAAGATGGACTATTCTATTTTAAAACAAGATGTTTTATTAACAAAAACTAATTTTATTTGTTCAAAGGGAGTTTATAAAAAAGATTAAGTTTATGATAAAAACATCGCTCACATGTAACAAAATATGTATTTTGTAATAAATAATTGTATACTCCTTACAAGTCTTTTCATTCTTATTTCTATATATTTTTTATAAAAAATATACAATACAATGAACAGTCTTATTATACTTTGTTAAGGAGACAACAAACGACATAATTCATCTCGAATGTGTACGCCAGTTTCATTTTCTCGTGCTGCGAGTGCTGCTTCATCAATATTAATATTTAAGTTTTGTGCTTCTCTGTCGTCTATAGCTGGTTCAAGATATTGTAAATCTTGCTCATTTGCTATATTATGAAGTATGCAACACGCATGTATTACGCGTACCATACGTATTATATCGCGTAATTTAAAATGATAGAGCTGACGAAACCGTTGCTTGAGGCACCCAAATGCATTTTCAATAATTACGCGACAGGAACTCAATTTTCGATTAAAATGCCTCTGCGCACGTGTCAGATGCCCATTATCTCGATATGGGACAATCAATTCCTTTAAACATGGATATGCGCTTTCTCCCAGCAAAAAGTAATTATCTAAAGAAAGATTAATGATATTGAAACATTAATTATTATTTATTAGCCTTTACTATTATTATTTGTACTGTTATTTGTACTGTTCAACTAACCTGCACACAACTCACGTAGATCATTACGCAAATAGGAATTTCTAAACACTCTTGCATCGTGAACAGAACCAGGATATCCTATAAAAACATCCATAAATTTCATTTTATGGTCCACTGTACCTTGAACATGTAGAGAAAAATATTGCTTTCGGTTAACATATGAATCAGGATCTTCGAGTGGCTTTATCTATCCTTATGTGTGAACCATCAATAGCACCTGAAAAAAAGAATTAGTGTGTGACTAAAACATATCACATGCATGAATATAAACATGATTACATTACCAATTATACCAGGAAATCCCTTTCTTTCTCTATAAAATGTTTCAGTTTCTTCTTTTTCAACTAACGTTGGATATTTAATAATATTAGGTGCTAGTAACATTATATAATCAGTTACTCGAGTTATGATATTGTACAAAGCGCTTATTGTCACTCCAAAACGATCAGCTACATCACGATAAGATGCACTTTGATGCCCTACAAACTATAGGTAACATAATATATGTTTTTCTGCTGTTATTTTAACACGTCCTGCATCTAAAAAAAATTTAACGTTAATTTTTTACTGTTAGAAATAACATGTTTTTGTCATTATATGTACACATACATATATTATACAGAAGAAGTGTGATATACGCAATATACATGTAGACTAGATCATTCTGAACCAAATAGTTCTTTACCATTTTGCAAATAATAACATATAAATAATATAAAAAAAATTATAAATAATATAAATAAATATAAATAATAAAAATATTAGAATTACTAAAAAAACCACTAACATAAATTTTCAATTAATAACTCGAAATTTTACGTTATTATTTAGTAAAGGACTTCTGTTAAGAATGACCTAATCTAAATGTATATTGTTACGTCTTGTGGACTCCACGATTTCCTTCTTTCGTAAAAATCTTTTGTAAGCACTTTTCATAAGAACTTTTCCTAATAAAATTATCTTGGGGATAAGAAGGAATCAAATCGTGAGACATACCCTCTCAGACATAAAAAATTAAATAGAATAAAGTCCACAAGTTTGGCACTGCCGTATGTCAAAGGGTTCCTAAAGAAAATTCTTGAAAAATATTTCAATCGGGCAGCGATCATGTACTTTTCCCCTAGGGTGGAAACGTGAAAAGTGAAAAGTTTCACGTGAACTCGATTTCGCGCGATCATGTATACCTCTCCCAACCGCGGAAATATGAAACTTTTCACGTGAACTTTTTCGCCATGAAACTTGGTGGCGGAAAGGCGGAAATCTATGGAATTAATAAATGTACTTCGGAATAAGAATAAATGTGGTACGGTAATATATATATACATTCTTGTTAGCATTCATCAACATACAATTATAATAGTATAGTTATATCGTTTTAATAATATTTTTATGCATAATTATAATATGGCTGCAGTATGGTGGGTTTTGCAAATGGCTAATGAGGAAGAAAAGAATTTATTAAGAATACACAGAAGACAACTGCGAGATGCAGTTAACCCTTTTGAAATTCCAGAATCACAATTTCTTTCTTTATATCGGTAGGTAAAAAAATATTTTAACAAGATTAAATATTAAAAATAAAAACATGAAGAAAAGTATAAAGATAAATTACATAAATATAATAATTTATATATTTTAAAGTAAAAATAATTTTTATACGTAGAACTTTGAATTTATTGTATCTTATTTATTATATATCTTGTTTATTTTATTTTATGTAACAGTGTAAATATATTGTGAATATAAATATATATATTAAAAATATTTAATGCACAGGCTTTCAAAAGATGCTGTGTTGGCATTATACATAAACATACAACCTTATGTGCAAGAAGCTGTAAGACCAACAGCGATTCCATTGGAATTAAAGGTAAAATAATGATCAAGTTAAAGATAAATATGTATTATATCAAAATATGCTGCTCACATGTTGCAAATTATAATAGTTATATGTAAGCTATTGTAAATATATCTTAATTATTGTTTTTTTAATTGTAAAGGTTCTAGCAACGTTAAATTTTTTAAGTTCAGGGTCCTATCAAAGAAGAGTTGGACAAGATTTTCTAAGCTGTATGTGCCAGGCATCTATTAGTGGTGCAATACATGATATTATAAATGCAATAAATGTCATTATACCACAATGGATCAAATTTCCTGTGCAAGCTAATGAGATTGAGATAATCCAGCAACAGTGAGTCAATTAAACTATTATTTTCTCCAGTTGTAAAACATTAAAAAATAGTTTTTTGATTCCTTTTATCCAATTTTTATTAAAATATAAGAACATTTGCAACTTAAGAAATTTTTCATATTACAAAACATTAAGATACACAATCATATTTCAGATTCTGGATTAATACCAATTTCCCAGGTGTAATAGGAGCCGTTGATGGAACACACATAGCAATTTGGCCACCTGTTAAAAGAAGAGAACATTTATATATAAATAGAAAATTATACCATTCGTTAAATGTCATGATAGTAAGTAAAAATTTAATAGTAGATTATTTGTAATAGGAGAGGTGATCTTTCTCTCTACTACAACGAGCAGCATTTCATCGTAGCATAACATACAGGGCCGTAACAATGTAATTTGATAATTGGAAAGATTTGTCTATCTCTTATGTAATAGAGGACAGAGCAAAACCCGATATTCTTTACTTGAGATATAAATATAAATATTAAAAGCATTTCTTATTAAGTTATACTTTATGTTATACTTTAGGTTAGTGATTATAATGGCAGAATATTAGCAGTAGTGGCGAATCATGGAGGTCGGACACACGATGCCAGAGTATGGAGTTCGTCTCGGTTATCAAGACACATGTTAAACCAGTATGAAAATGGAAGAAGAAATTTATGGTTGTTAGGTGAGGCTCTTATAATATATATATATATATATATATATATATATATATATGTTTTAAATAATTTTCTATAAATCTGAACTTTATATTTTACTAAAATTGATGTTAGTATTTTTAATTTTTGAACTTATGCTTTCTGTTTTAGGAGATTCTGGCTATCCATTGTTACCATATTTAATGACTCCAAAATTAAATCAACCACCAAGGTCTCCAGGTGCGTTATACACAGATGCTCATGCTACAGCACGATGTTGCGTGGAGAGAACAATAGGAGTATTGAAAGGGCGTTGGAGATGCTTACGTAAAGAAAGAGGTTTACATTATTCTCCAGAATTTGCAGGTAATGTAATTTGTATTTTATATAGATATATAAAAAATATGTTTAAAATTACTGTAGAAATTTATTATCTTTATTTCAGCACTTATAGTAAATGCGGCTTGTGTAGTGCATAATATTGCCAAACATTATAACATTGCAGATGGTGAAATATATAGAGAACAGATTGAAGAGGATGATATTGAAGTAGAAGACAATATCTATGGAAATATGCGTGTAAGAGGAAATATAGTGCGAGAAACAATAATTCAAAGATATTTTGCATAAAAAACTTAATTTTATTTTATATTTTATGTATTACATAAAGAAATACTCATGTATTACAGAAAGAAGTATCACAGTTTTATTTATGTATCACGTAACTCAAACAAACAAAATAAAATAAAAATTATAAAATAAAGAAAATCAAATATAAAATTAATATATTTTCGTGCATAAACTATATGAACGTGTTTAAACTGTGTAAACTAAACTATGCAAAAAAATATTTAAAGTCAATTAAGTTCTTATTTGTATTAATATTTTGGAATCTATTTTTCATATTATAGTCTCAGTTGCAGCCCATGATTTTAAAGCTGCTTTTATCTCTATTAGTTCGGATAAAATATTCTTTTGCACTTTTAATGCCTTTTTCTTAAGTTTTACTTCCTTTTTTTTAGTTTTACTTTTACTTCTTGTAGTTCTAACATGTTATATGATATTTTTTGCATTGAGTTTCCTGTAATTTTAAAGTAAATATTCTATGAAAAAATTTATTATTAAGATGTATCAGGGCCAATTACACCAACGTTGATTAACTGTAACTTTCGGTTAAACTCACTCTTTATCTTTTTCTAACTGTTCCCTTATGCCGATTTCTACCAATGTAGAATAACTTTAATCTCGGTTTAACTTACTTTCTATCTTTTTCTAACTTTTAGAACTAGGAAAAGATGACAGGTAGGTTAAACCAAGATTAAAATTAACCTGCGTTGATAGAAATGGATATTAGAAATAGACGCGAAGAGTAAGTTTAACCGAAGGTTACAGTTAACCGACGTTGATAAAACTGGTCCTTAGATGTATTAGTAATTTTGCATATATTAATATGTAAGATTATTTTTATTACATAAGTTACCTCCTGTTGTGTTCTTTATTTTTGTATTAACTTTTCTTCGTTTCTCTATATTATTATGTGGTGGTATATTTTCAGCATTTTCTATATTTCCATTATCTTCCTCAGTTATCATGTGCACGTCTTGTTCTATTGTTTCAGTATTTTCCGCATCTTGTATTGTTTGTTCTAAAATAGGATTTTCTTCCATGTTAATTCCACCTTCTGGAATGTTTTCCATACCAGCTGCCTCTGGTGTCAACAATTCCAAAACTTCCTCTTCAAAGTTTGAAAAAGCTATTTTTAAAGGCGGACTACCACCAGTCCCTTGCACATAACTGCGTCTTTTTGCTTCTTTTTTCAATATATAACTCTTTATGTCTTTCCATGTCTATATTAACAAAAATTTTTTATAGTTAATTATAAATAAATGTATTATTTAAGACAATTTTTGGCAATTATTTGGTACACTTTGGTTGCTTATACTAGAAGCACGTTAAAAATCACCTTTAATATTATAAAACTAAATAATAAAAATAAAATTATATAACCTTTGCCCATTCTTTACCACTTTTTTGAGGACCTTCGAGAATTGTATTGATGCCTTGTGCAATTTCATCCCACAATTTAGCCTAAAAATATTTTGTAAAAAATAATTATTTATTTAACATTTTCAATAATACACATGTAATAATACTTTTAATTTACCAAATGTAATCGACTCTCGGTTTTTCTGTCTATTCTTCCCGTCACTAATTCGGGATTGCGTTTTAAATAATTTAACAACATTTCCTTTTGTTTCATAGTCACATTCATGTTTTATATTTTTGTCTGTCAAGTTATAGGTTATATTATTTTGCGGTTTGTCGTATATGCAGTGCTGTACTGATTTCACTTTCCACGCATCCAAGCTACATTACATGATCGCTATACGTGAAAAGTTTCACGAGAAATCTGGATGAGTGAAAAATGAAAAGTGAAAAGTGAAAAATGAAAAGTGAAAAGTTTCACGTGAAAATACATGACAGATAACAGTACAGATACTGTTCAAATTAACGCGAGACAATAGATACTTTTATTTGTTGATTGTTGACAAATTATCACCTGCGTCCTCTCCTACCCCCATCCCTAGTTAGCTTTCCCTTCGTTCTCCAGTAATTCCCGTGAATCTCGGAATTTGAACATAACATTGCATATATTACACTTCTCGTCATACACCCTGTGCCCTGTATATACAAATACATACAATGATACATACCTTGTAAAGACATAAATATTTCAGATACTCTGAATTGATTAATGAGTTGAAATGTTTTTTCTCTCGATAGTCGAAAGTGCATGATAAAATCGATATTATCATAATTTCGGACTATGTTTTCTACATAATTATTTATCCTCACATGCTCTATTCTTTGGATTGCTCCAAAAATTGCATAAAATATTTGCAGTTCGTTATAATCTAAAATGACATTAGAATAGGTTAGATTTTTCTGGCACTTTTTTATATGATTAATTACAAGTTTTGTAACAATTGATTTTAAATTACCATCATCATCTTCATCTAACATCGGTTCTACTGGTGGTTGTATCACCATTAAATTCTCTTCATCAGAATTAGATGAATCTAATAATTCTATGTTTCTAATATTTTGAGCTGCCATTTTGGTCACTGCACTGTGGTTATTGTAGCGTTTTTTTTATTCCTCTCTGTTGCACCAGTATGTACAATTCTGCGCTGTCCTCACCAGTTCAGTGCAGTTCTAGTGCAGAACTAGTTCAGCTAAAAAGAACAAACCTATGTAGCACAGCTAAAAGAAGTGTAGAGATCCATAAACGAATCGAGACAGTTAGGCTGAGTTTCCACTGAGCGCGTCACGCGTCGCGTCGTCCGAGTTGAACCAATCAAAACATCCCATTTTGATCCCGTCACAAGAATGTAATGAAATGGGATGTTTTGATTGGTTAACTTGTGACGACGCGACGCGTGACGCGCTCAGTGGAAACTCAGCCTTAACGTCTACACATTGTATCGATATTCAGTGTAAAACATAAGTTTTTTGTTACCTCGTTATTAAAACATTTTTAATAAATTCCACAACAGCAATTTTACTCTCTTTACGGTCCCTCCTTATTGTCTTTATTTTTGCCAAACTTTAGGCAGACAAAGAATTAACGCTAAAATGCTAGTCTACAATGCGAATCGTAAAGTCGTGAGTCGTAAGAATTGACCAATCACAGTCGATTATTCTCCTCAAATTCAATTGTGATTGGTCAATTCTTACGACTCACGACTTTACGACTTGCATTATAGACCTAGCATAAGTCCGGGTCTATTACTACGTTTACGCGAGCGTTAAGGTGCTTTTTCATGCTGACGCTCGACGCTCATTTTCAGCGGCAAGAAGGTCGCATGACCACAATTGACGCCGGCGTCAATTGAAATTCATGAAAAGGAAAACAGCGACGTCACGTGTGGTCATGCGACCTTTTTGCCGCTGAAAATGAGCGTCGAGCGTCAGCATGAAAAGGCACCTTAAGTGGAACCCAGCCATGGGAGCGTCCGAGCGTCGAGCGTCAAACACGTGCGCATCACCTTTGCGCAGGATTCTAAACCGTACAGATTTCAGCGTCTTGACGCTATTCCTATTGCAATGGCGAGTGACGAGGTAAGTAGGTTATGTTCCTGTTTTGGCATATCTCTTGTTGAGATAAGTAATTAAAATATTGTATGTTAATAGGCATCAGATATAACGTGCGGCGTGTGCACGGCAACAATTGTAAGAAAAAATATTAAGAGTCACCAATGTGTGCAACAATGGCACGGTATTACCATCGAGTCTGAGTCCCAAATATTTTATCTTACAAATGGTATGGCCTATAATTCATTAAATTATACAATAATATACAACTATTGTATATATACATACATACATATATATATATATATATATATGTATTGAAAGACATTGTAAGTATAAGCAGTATGTGTGCGATTTTGCAGAAAGAGGTGAATGTTTGGCAAGAGTAATATGTGATGGCAAGGAACAAATCGTATTAATAAATAAAGAGTCACTTGGTCAATCCTATTTGAAACAAATACAAATAGGCAATGAAGTGACAAAGTCTATTAATCTATCGGTGGATTCAGATGATGATTCAGTATTGTGCTCAACAGCAGTAAACAAAAATATAATAGACGAATTATTGATCGAAGAAGTCAGAAAGAGACCCCCTATATACGATTACACACTGCCTTTGTCTTTCCGTGGCAGACACAAAGTTGCAGAGTTGTGGGCAGAAATTTCTAATGCTCTTAAAGGTACCTATATTACATAAGCCTGAATTACCAAATAAAAGCAATGATATTACATTAAATGGTGTAAAAGTATGTATTAACAAATTTATTTAACCCATTGTAACAAATGTTTTAGGTCATTTAAGTGCTGAAGAGGCGAAAAAGAAGTGGAAATCCCTAAAAGACACGTACAGTAAATTAGTTGCTGACGAAAAAAAACTCAGCGGATCAGCAAGGTCACAACAGAAACCACCATGGAAACATTTTGAAGCAATGTCCTTCTTACGTTCGGTGTCAAAACACAAACCGTACGTATCAATGTTCATGTGCATACACACACACACACACACACACACACACACACACACACACACACACACACACACACACACTCACGCACGCACGCACGCACGCACGCACGCACGCACGCACGCACGCACGCACGCACGCACGCACGCACGCACGCACACACACACACACACACACACACACACACACACACACACACACACACACACACACACACACACACACACACACATATATATATATATATATATATGTATATATGTATATATACAATAGTTGTATATTATTGTATAATTTAATGAATTATAGGCCATACCATTTGTAAGATAAAATATTTGGGACTCAGACTCGATGGTAATACCGTGCCATTGTTGCACACATTGGTGACTCTTAATATTTTTTCTTACAATTGTTGCCGTGCACACGCCGCACGTTATATCTGATGCCTATTAACATACAATATATTAATTATTTATCTCAACAAGAGATATGCCAAAACAGGAACATAACCTACTTACCTCGTCACTCGCCATTGCAATAGGAATAGCGTCAAGACGCTGAAATCTGTACGGTTTAGAATCCTGCGCAAAGGTGATGCGCACGTGTTTGACGCTCGACGCTCGACGCTCGGACGCTCCCATGTAATGGCACCTCTTCTGCAGTAACTTACGATAATTTATTCCGCGTAAACGGGTAAATTATCGTAAGTTAATACAGAAGTAACGCTCGCCTAAACGTAGTATATGATGTACATACATATTTATGTATATACATATACATACATATGTACAATAGACACAGATGCTTAGGGCCGGTCTACAATGGGTGATGTAAAGGCCTTCACACATAATCGCGTAAGAACGTAAAACGTAAAAGTAAGAAAATCGACAAATCCCAATCAAGTATTGTGCTGTCCATAACCCCAGTAGGGGAAAATACTTAATTGGGATTGATCGATCTTCTTACGCTTACGTTTTACGTCCTTACGGCATTTTATGTGTGAAGGCCTTTAGTCGTAAGTCGTAAGAATTGGCCAATCACAGTTCATTATTCTTCGACCGTAAAGTGTGTGTCCGGGGCTTAAAGCAAGCAGGGCATACCACGGTCGTGAATACAAGTGGTCGATTGTGTAATCTTGAAATGAGGTGAAAATTACAAAAGTGAGGAAATTTACTAGCGTTGTACAGAAAAGTGTTAATTTTCTGACTGTTAACTTTGTTAATTCTGAACTGCGTTCTTTTTTTCTCTCGTCTTTCAGTTTATCACTTTATTCTTATTGCTTATAGGTTTATGTTCTTTATTTTAAACAAGTACCTCTTTCTTGAGTGTAAAAGGCATTTGTTGTCGTAAAGAGCAAAGTAAATAATTTGGAACTCTACAATATTTTTATATTTATAATCTACAAATATTTTTACGACGTTATTTATCATATATATTTAAACACATTATGATTGTTTACAAATAACGTCGTAAAAATATTTGTATCATTGCTTATATATATATATATATCATTGCTTTATTAATAACACAAATTGTATTAACAAATGTTTGAAAAAATAATTTCACAATCTTTGTTTCGATTATTTCTTATAAACATTAAATTGCTGATCAGTTTTAATTATTTAAAAAATATATATTAAAGATACAATCTTACTATAGAAATGAAGAGTTAATGCTTTTATAACTTAGAACGTCGGAGTAATACTTAGGTATCAATAAAAACTTCAAGATATGTAAAATTATATCATTTTGGCAAGAGTTTCGAATTAAAACGATTCGTATCGCTTCGGAAACAAATTAATTTCTAGTTAGTTAGTTAGTTAGTTAGTTAAGGATACTTTATTTGCCCCAAAGGGGCCTTAAAGGGCGTTTTTGTGGAACGTACCCAAACCATTCCATCCGGCGTTTTTAAAGGGACGTACCCAACCCTGTACAAACTCTACCACCTCCTCTGATTCTATACAATACAATGCCATACAAACCAAAATCAAACCAAAATCAAAATCAAAATCAAAATCAAAATCAAACTCAAAATCTTAATTTTCAATCAATCAACCTTTTAAATCTTTTGAATCAGAAAACTAATCCACCGTCCCAAACCCTAATTGTCTTTGTCGTGAATATTGTCCGGTCATATTCTCCTCCAACCGCCTCTTTCCTCCTCCCACTTCACCTCCCTTCCGTTTATCCACATTCTTCTATTTGTTAACACCACTGCGTTGCCCCTCGTTCTTTCCTCTCTTGCTCTCTCCACCATCTTATGTCTATATGCTCTCTCTTCAAGTGTTAGTTCCTCGTCGACGCCAATCTCCCACCTTCTCCATATCTCATCACATCTTTCTATCACCTCTTCCTTGTCCTCTTCTTCTTCTAGTTCCGTGAAAATTACAATCTTACCATCCACACCAGTCACCTCCCATGCTTTTCTTATCGGTATCTCTCTTCCTGTTACCTTTTCCATTATCGCTTCCAGCATCTCCCTTCTTTCTTTTGGTCCTTCTCCTGCCACTCTCCTCCAGATCAGATTCTTTTTCCTCTTCTCAATTTTTTCTTTTCTCTCTCTCTCTTTTTTTCCTTCCTCCTCCCTCTCTCTTTTCTCTCTTCTTCTTCTTATCTCCTCTTCTCTCTCCTCTATCATTCGCCTCGTCCTGTTCCTCTCCTCTTCCTGTTCCTTCCTTCTGTCGCTTTCCGGCGGTCTTCTCCATTCCTTCTCGCTCTTCTCTCTTCCTCCGTCTCCTTTTTTCTCTGTCGCCCTCTTCCTTCCTTGGCTATCTTGTTTAGCTTCCCGATTCTTCTTGCCTTCACGACCATTATCCGTCCCTTCCGTGATCCTTCCCCCTGAGTCTGTCGAACCCTCGCTCCAATCCCTTCCCCACTCCTCTCTCCACCCTTCTTCCCCTCGTTCTTCCTTTTCTTCCACCATCCTCTTCTCCTCCACTTCCAGTTGGGTTTTTAGCTTTCTCAGTTCCTCTTTAACTTCCATTCCCGTTCGTATTATTTCCTCTTTAATTTCATGCCCGATTTCCCTTAGCTCCCTCGTAATTTCCTTGATCCATCCTGTCTCTTCCCTCTTTCGCGCCGCTGTCTGTACCTCTTCTTTGTCTGCCAGATTTTCCTCCATTCTATTCGATTCCTTTCTCCTTCGCATTTCGAACCTACTCTCTTATTCTTTCCGCGATATGCTCTTCACCTGCTCTGCGTTGTGCTTACAGTCCACTTTCTCGTATTCTTTCTCTTGCCAGGCATGCACCGCCGCTCTGTCGACTTTCAGTCGTGCCACCCTATCTCGATCGGCCCTCTCACTCACCGCGTTTCCACCGCAGCGACCTGCGCCACTTCGCTCACTCTCGTGCCGATGTCACTTGCTTTCCTGTCACGCCTTGTCGCCCCGCAGTAGTGCCAACCCGCTCTTTTAGGAGGGGCCGGCACTCCGCGCCGCCTCGGCGATCCGCAGTAGTGCCAACCCACTCTTTTGGAGGGGCCGGCACCCCGCGCCGCCTCAGCACCGAACAGCCTCAGTTCCACGCACGTGTCTCCGCTTCCGTGGCTCGCGCCTGCCCGTGCTCCCCGCTTCCTCTTCCCTTCTCCGGTCGCCTACCTCAATTGTGTTCCTCCCTCTTCTCTCTTCTTCTCTCCTTCCCTTGTCTTGCTCCGTCCTAACCTCTTTTCTTCCTCGCCGTATTTTCTTGATTTACTTCCGATTTTTCTTGCCCTCCGGCCTTTCTTCAGTTGTACGCCTTCCTCTTTCCTTCCTTCGGGGTTCCCTTTATTCTCTCTTCGTTCCTTGACTCCTACTCCGCCCGTCCTTTCCCTTATTCCTTCTTTCCTTTACGGAGCACCCGTCTTCCTTCCTTACCCAACCGGAAGTCACAAATTAATTTCTATTAAATTGAAATGTTCGATTAAAGATATCCCATTAAAACTGTATTTACACAAAACGTTCGTAAATAAACGTATTAAAAACGATGACCATCTCTCTCTAAAGGCTATTGCACGTAAAAAAGTTTTAGTCATAATCGTAAGGCCGTAAGAAAATAGACCAATCACACTCGATTATTCTTTGAGCTCAAGGAAAATAATCGACTGTGATTGGTCTATTTTTTTACGGTCTTACGATTATGATTAAAACTTTGTCACGTGCAATGGCCTTAACTGACTATATACTATTTTATCTTTAACTTTTAGATTTTAGGTATCCGTGTCGAAATGTTTATATACATATTAGAATTAATCAGGCAATAAGAGCCAAGCGTAGTTATAATACAATCGCTATAATTTATTACATGTCAATACATCACGATTAAAGTGTCAATTACAATATTACGTACGTTTCGACCCTTTTTTTGGGTCATCGATCCTCCAGCGCGTTGTCTACACATTACATAGTACTAATCTACATAGGGTCTTTCTTTTCCTTTTCCGTAAACCTCTTGGACGAATCAATTACTCCTAACAGTCCTTTGGGTAGATGCACACTCCGAAGCCTTCCCAGGTATCTTAGTGTGTGATTTCCTGGTTTGAGCGCCTGGAAATTCGTTTGCAGATAATCAGTCATGATTCGATGGAAAAGATACCTTGAGTAGTTGTCACTCTACCCCAGGATTGTATGCATACAACACGTTATGTGATGCGCTACTTAGGCCCAGTTCAACAGTGGCCAGTTAGCTTAACTATAGTAGTTAACTTTCACTCTCCGTCTCTTTCTAACCTTTGAGTTAAAAAAAGACAGAGAGTGAGAGTTAACTACTAATTAAGCTAACTGGCCACTGTTGAACTGGGCCTAATATGCAGGTCCTCGGAAAAATGGACAAAAATGGGCAAAGGTTATAATATGTATACCTACCTTTATTATGTCATAGTTTCAAAATTAAACACAGATTAAATAATTATTAGTCTTTAAAAAAGAAGTCTTTATCATACTATTATATAAAACCCGACTGTTTGTCTGTCCGTCCGTCTGTCCGCAAACTACTCATTCGTTAGTGGACCAAATTTTTACCAAGAGTACATGAAATAAGGGTAGAATTTCCCGGGGAGTGCTATAGGGTGTATAATTTTTCGTTACCAATTTTCTGGAAACCGGTTTTTTTAATTTCTTCAATTTTTCGGGAAATAATTGACGGAATTTCAAAGAATTGTATATAAAACAGGGGTTGAATTTTCCGGGGAGTGCCATAAAGTGTATAATTTTTTGTTGCCGATTTCTTTGGAAGCCGGTACCGAAATTTTTTTAATTAAAAACCATTTGATCAAATTTTTATTAAATTTTATATACTTTTAATACCGATTTTTTTGAAAACCGGTATGAGAAATTTTTCGAATTAAAAATTATTTGACTGAATTTTTATTAAAAGTATATGAAATAGGGGTAAAATTTCCCGGGGAGTGTAGAGTGTATAGTTTTTTGTTACCGATTTTCTGGAAACCGGTTTTTTTAATTTTTCTAATTTTTTGGGAAATAATTGATTGAATCTCAAAGAATTATAGTAGGAGTATAATTTCCCGGGGAGTGCTATAAAGTGTTACTATTTTTTGTTACTGATCTTTTTGGAAACAGGTTCCGAATGACTGAATCTCAAAGAATTGTACATAAAGTAGGTGTTGAATTTCTTGGGGAGTGCTATAATAAAGTATATAATTTTTTGTTACCGATCTTTTTGGAAACCGGTATCAGAAGTAGATAAAAAAGAAATATTTTTCAATTTATAGCATTTTAGAGAAAGAGAGAGAGAGAGAGAGAGAGAGAGAGAGAGAGAGAGAGAGAGAGAGAGATATAGAGAGAAGAGGGGTGGGGGGGTAGATTTTGGGAGGGAGGGAGGAATGCGAGTAATGTGCGGGATCTATAGGGGATTTCGTTTTTTTCTTTGGTTGATTTTTCTGTCTTGGTTGGGTTGGGAGGGGGAGGGAGGGCATGAGGGAATGATTGACCTTTTATTAGCCCTTTCTCAGCTATTTTTACATACTACATATTTATACATACAACAGAACGTACTCTTTTAGCACACGTTTGAACATTTTTAGTTCTTCGCATCTTTTAATTTCGGCTGGCAGTGCGTTATACATTTTTACTCCTTCATAGAAAATACTTTTTTGCGCATTTCTCGTCCTACGAAACACTATTGCTATATCGCCGGTTTGTCTGGTTTGCCTATCAGTGTTCTTTCCCACTAATTCTAGACGGTCTTTTAATTGTTCCGGTAGCATGTTGTTCACCGCTTTAAAGATAAATGTACACACATTATAATATAGCCTCTGTCTTATGGACATAAACTGCAGCGCTTGCAGCATATGCTCCACTTTGGTATATCTATTGCATTGCAGTATGACTCTCATAGCTCGATTTTGCGCTTTTTGCAGCCTGGTTAGCTCCGTTTCACTCATGTCAATTAATAACGTTGCACAATACTCAAAATGAGGAGCTATGATTGTCTTATATATCGTGCATCTGGTATAAGCCGATATATAACTACCTATTCTATTAAGAAAACTCGTTTATTTTTCCTATTTTCTTTAGCATATAATCACAGTGATCTCTAAATCTAAGCCTATCGTCAATCATTATACCTAGGTATTTCATCATTTCGACACGCTGTATCTCAGTTCCATCTAACCATGTCAACATAATATTACCTCTTAGCTCTTTTCTTACACTTCTAATTATCATATATTTCGTTTTCCCTGCATTCATTGGGAGGGAGGAAGGGAGGGAGGGAGGGAGGGAGGGAGGGAGGGAGGGAAAGAGAGAGAGAGATAGATAGATAGATAGATATAGTTTAATATGCCCGAGCAACTGCTAAAGGGCAAAAAGTAAAATACAAAAATCGAAATACAGAACAATAATAATAACAATAATAATAATAATGCCAAGCATACACAGGCTCACTCTCAGCCTACATGCAACGCAAACATTCAACAAGAACTTATAACTAGCGCAACTTAAAAACTAATTTAAGACTAAATGTAACGAAGACAAAAATAGAGGGAACATGGCATGGGTTACCCGTAAGCGAAGTGGTCACTCGAATTCAGATGAAAATAAGAATAGACGCAGAAGACCTTTGAATGATGCTAAGGAAGATGCTGATGTAATACTGCTAGGAAGTGAGTGCCAAAAATATATGGCGGAAAGCTGGAATGAATTTCTGTACGTGACAGTTCTATGAGCAGGAATATGGAAAGATGAAGTGAAGGAAGCAGCCAAGCGATCGGACCTTCTAAGAGAAGGATCAGGAGAGGTAAACAGTTCACGTAAATATGTAGGAGAAGACAAATGCAAAATACGATACATCTGGCATCCCAGAAAATATAAGCGTCTATTCCTAACAGAAAGCCAACCTAACTGACGCCTGTAAAGCGTAATATGTTCGTCACGTTTTAAATTAAAAATAAAACGAACACAGCAGTTAGTTAGTCGCTGCAATTTAGTATCCAACCCATCGCTCAGGCCATGATACACTAGGCAACAGTAGTTTATGTGGGGCATAATCAGAGTAGAGACAAGTTTGATTCTAAGATTGGTGGAAAGAGAACCCTTGTTAAACTTGAGATTATGCAACACATGATGGACCCTTTGTGAAATCAATGAGATATGTCGCGCCCAAGAGAGATCGAAAGTAAACATAACCCCAAGATTTCTCACCTCATGCACAAATGGAAGAGGCGTATTGTTAACAAGGATAGGTGGTAAATTACTAAGATTAATTGCATTGACATACGCTTGACTTCCAAATATAATGACTTTGGATTTAGCCGGGTTGAGTTTAAGTCCATTCTTATTAGCATAGTTAAAAAGAGCTTGGGCATCCTTAGAAATTAATTCTAGAGCACTGAGAATATCAGCAGGTGAGCAAAGGCGATAGATTTGTATATCATCTGCAAAAATCATATGAGATGCATAACGCAAAACTTTGTATATGTCGTTGATGAACAAAGAAAAAAGCAGAGGACCAAGAACGGAGCCTTGAGGGACCCCAGACGAAGTAAATAACTATTCAGAGAGATTACCCGCATCGTCAATAACAGCTTGAGAACGGCCAGTTAAGTAGGAGAAAATCCAGTTAAGAACAGCATCAGAAAAGCCAATCTCTTTAAGTTTAACAAGCAATAGAAGATGGGGAACCATGTCAAATGCCTTACTGAAATCGAACAGTATCATGATGGTTATGAATCCATCATCAATCCCCCGCTTGATATCATTACAAACGCGCAAAAGTACCGACTGAGTGTTAAACCCTGAGCGGTATGCAGACTGTCTCGGATTGAGTATGTCATGTTTATTAAGGTAGTCTAATATTTGCATAGCAACAATCTTCTCCATTAGTTTAGACAGTTCGGGTAGATTCGCAATGGGTCTTGTGTCTGACGGGGATAGTGGTGTACGAACCTTAGAAAGCGGACGTATATATGCCTTCTTCCACTCGGATGGAAACAACGAAGTATCAAGCGAGCGATTAAATATGGACACAAGCAACGACGAAACAACCGGCCATGCTACACGAAGTATATACAGTGGAATGCCATCTGACCCAGAAGCATACGAGTGAAGAGGTCTCTCAGACATAAGTTTAAGGACTTCACAAGGTGAGATAGACGAGAAAACAAATTCAGGACGATCAGAAGGACGAGAGATCGAAGCAATGGCTGAGATAAAGTTAAAATGAGTGCAAACAGGCTGAACATTTATAACAGACACGTAGTATGAGCCCAACTGGTCGGGCGAGAAGAAATGTAGAGGAGAAGTGAGAGTCGGTTTTGCAAGTCCCAGCCGAGCAAGCTCCCTCCAAAGTTTAGCAGGGTCTGTAATGCCAATGAGAGAACTGTAGTAAAATTTATTCTTAGCACGCCTAATGTCTATATTAAGTTGGTTACGGAAAAGTCTATATGTGGCATAGCCTAAGAGACTATTGGCACGTTTAGCTCGCCTATACAACCGATCACGAATTTGTAACCGAGCAGTCAATTCCGGAGTGAGCCAAAGTACAGGGGGCCTCTTAATTGATAGGACGCGAGCGGGGGCAAAGATATCAAGAGCTCCCAACAAGTTGCTGGACAAGACTCCACACATCCCATCCACATCAGCATCCCCAGACAACCCGTCCAATTGAGCCCGTACCGTGCCGGCGATAGAACGAAGATGATCACAGAACTCAGAGCCATCAATGCCCCTGTAATTCCTCCGGGAGATAGAACGCTCGAGTCTCAGCTTACAATCAAGTGACACTGACAGCTCTAACAGATCATGACCAGCAATGAAGGGACTTGAAGATATATATATGATATGATTTTTTCAACATCATCTACCACCAACACATCAATCCAGGTATCAGAGGTAGCAGTATGATGGGTAGGCTCAGAAATGACAATATGTAACGATAGGCTAGACATGAGTTCACGCAAGTAATCTGCCTCAAAGTTAGTCGACATTAGATTACAATTCAAGTCACCACCAATAATGATGTTTTTATAGAGATGGGAGAATCGATTTAGAGACTCGACAAAATCGTTCAAAAGAAGACCCTTGGGTCTTCTGTAAATAGATGCAAATAACACCGATACACCTTCTGGTTGACGAACTTCTAAGAGAAAATATTCTGGTGAATTTTCGCAGACATTATTAGAGGTGACCAAAATCTTAGCTTGAAGTGATTTATGTACATAACACGCCACCCCACCGCCCATCCGTCCCACTCGATCATGCCGTATCAAAAAGTAGTCACTCAAAGCCACCGCCGCATCGGAGATGCTCTCATTGAGCCACGTTTCGGAGACCGAAATGACATGATAAAAACGAGTAGCAAAATGCAGTCTAATATAATCTATGTGTCCACGCAGGGAATTGGCGTTGAACTGAGCCACACGAAAACAAGAGGACTCAGAAATCAAGCCACGCTGATCGACGGAAGGCAATGAGTGTCCAGAATGAGCATGTCAAACGAGCTTATTGAGATCAGCAACCGAGTTAATCAAAATAGCAGGCTTACCGTCAGAGTGCCTGACGTGAACACGACCCCCTCTCACCCAGACATACGCGTAAGACTTTTCTTTAGCCACACGCTTTGCTTGCTGCAGTAGTTCATAGGTGTCCTTGGGGAGCAGCTCGTTTACATGCACACTCCGACCCGAGTCATTGCCACATATGTCTCTCTGCACGAGTGCACGCCGAGCGCGCTTTTTAGACATTACCGCATCACGAACAGCGCTCGAGGCTAACGTGATGATGTAAGAGTTCGTAGGCGAAATCGGTAAGGGACGGTCACGAGCGGCCACCGGCAGAGGCTTACGAGCGACGGGCCTAACACCGAGAATGTGACACGTCAGCTCGGGGATCTCGAAGGTAGTAAACACGTTGCGAACGCATTCTAAAGGGGTAACAGGCATTGTGGCAGGCACTCCCGATATAATTAATTCATTCCCGAACTGAACATGCGTGACAGAATGAGAATCCGCACCACCCGTCCTAAGCGCACGAATCTCATCCACAAGAGCATCACACCGTTGCTCCAACTCGACAATGCGCTGGCTATTACGTTCGACACAACCAGCGACACAATTTAATTTATCAAGCTTATCATTAAGTATAGTATTCGTTCGCCGCTGCTCTTCTACAAAAGCAGAGAATCTCGCATTCGATTCACTCAATTTCTCACTCAGTCTTGCATTCGACTCACTCAGCTGCTCGGTCAGTCGAAGCAAAAGATTATTAGTCGTATTGTCACACTGCGACTGCGACAGAGACTGCGACAGAGCGCCCACGCTTACTGGAGTCGCCATGGTAAAATTAAATGAGTGATCAGTATTGTCAGGTGTGACAGGTAAAATAGAAACAAGCAACGACTTGCAACAAGCGCCGGCGTACCTGGTGACAGCGTAAGGTTTGACACAGCCTGGATGAAACACTCTCTTACATGTACATTCAATCAAATTAGTCGCAATTGTCTTTCCGCATTTGGAGCACGAACGCTGCATTACCGTCACACAAATAGGCAATGAAAACGAAAAACTCACGCCAGAGAAGATGCGTGAGTACACTGAGTATGAGACAGCTCAAGTTACACGACGCGACTGAGTAGTTGATTAACAGGGACCAGAGCGCACTGTGCACGAGACAGCTCGAAATCACACCACTATCGATCGCCAAACGTCGATATCGACTCCAAACTCGACGGCACGCAGGGCAGCAGGTGCAGGAAAGGACAGATCAAGCGGCAGGCACATGCGCAGAAGAGAACAACATCCTCCATGGAATGATTCTCAGAAATAATAGAGTAATAATGAGAACACTCGTCATGCAAAATACTGAGAATCAGAGATAGCCCGATGCGTACCAATAACAGCACGTGACGAGCAACAAAAAGACTTGCCTGAACCTGCAACAAAAAAGCCCGAAGGCAGCTTGCAGCAGAAATATATCCACTTGAAATAGGAGCCACACAACGGACGTGCACACAGCTTACTCACCAGAGAGAGAGAGAGAGAGAGAGAGAGAGAGAGAGAGAGAGAGAGAGAGAGAGAGAGAGAGAGAGAGAGAGAGAGAGAGAGAGAGAGAGAGAGAGAGAGAGAGAGAGAGAGAGAGAGAGAGAGAGAGAGGAGGGAGGGGGAGGGAGAGAGGGTAGGGAGAGGGGGGGTGGGAGAGAGAGTGAATGAGAGAGAGAGAGAGAGAGAGAGAGAGAGAGAGAGAGAGAGAGAGAGAGAGAGAGAGAGAGAGATTAATTGATTGATTAAAATTTATTTATGCCCAAACATTTGCTAAAGGGCAAGATATAAATTGCAGATACATAATTAACAAGAGAAGCAATAAGTGCACTACAATGGCTCGTTCAGTGCATTTCATACTTAAACTAACAAATGCAGACTTCATGTTAAACCACTGACATAATATAACCTTAAACTAATATTACAACATATATATGTATAACACAGCCACTAACTTATATGACTAGGTAGTGGTGTCATCACACCACCAAATCTTAACCCATAAATCAAAAGCGAAGCTTTAACCAGATTCAGATGCAAACAAATGCAAGCGGAGGAGGTTTTTGAAGACCGGAAGAGAGGACGCGGATGTTATATTATTAGGAAGCGAGTGCCAAAAACGTATTGCAGAGAGACGAAAAGAGTTCCAATAAGTTGTTGTTCTACATGTCGGTATATGAAAGGTCCGTGACGAGCTGGGAAGGCGATCTGATCTCCTAAGCGACGAATCAGGTGAAGTGAAAAGCTCACTCAGGTAGTTTGGAGATTGTAGGAACAAGATGCGATAAACCTGACAACCGAGAAAATACAATCTCCTATTCTCAACCAAGAGCCATCCGAGTCGACGCCTATAGGGCATAATATGTTCATCGCGCTTGAGATTAAATATGTAACGTATACAGCAATTCACAAGTCTCTGCAACTTTATATTTAACTCATTACTCAAGCCATTATAAACGAGGCAACAATAGTCAACATGTGGTATGATCAACGTCGTAACTAGTTTAATTCGTAGTTCAGTGGAAAGGGAGTTCTTGTTAAATTTTAAACTGTACAACGCATGGTGCACTTTCTGCGATACATGCGAAATATGCTTCTTCCAAGACAGAGTGGGTGTGAAAGTAACACCTAAGTTTCTTACCTCACTAACGAACGGGATAGGTACACTGTTTACCATAATGGGAGGTAAAAGACTAAGATCAATATTCCTTACATAAGCATTACTGCCACAGATCATCACTTTAGATTTAGCTGGATTAAGTTTCAGTTCGTTAGATTCCGCATAATCATAGATAGCATTTGCATCTTTTGAGATTAACTCTAATCCATGACGGATGTTGGCCGGCAAACATGAGAAATAAACCTGAATGTCATCAGCAAATATCATGTGCTGCGCATGCCGCAGCACCTTTCCTATGTCGTTGATAAACAAAAGGAATAAAAGTGGCCCGAGCACGGAGCCTTGAGGAACACCCGATGACGTATATAGCCACTCCGAGAAATTCCCAGCGTCATCAACCACAGACTGATAACGGCCTGTTAGGTACGAAAAAATCCACATAAGAACCGCATCAGAAAATCCGATCTCCCTCAACTTGATAAGTAGTATGAGATGTGGAACGGTGTCAAACGCCTTACTAAAATCGAAGAGGATCATAATTGTGATAAGGCCACTATCGATACCTTCCCTGATGTCATCGCACACCCGCAGAAGCGCTGTCTGTGTATTGTGACACGGTCGATATGCAGACTGTCTAGGATTAATGATGTTATGCTTGCTTAAGTAATCGGCAATTTGTGAGGCAACAATCCTTTCCAGTAATTTTGACAGCTCTGGTAGATTGGCTATAGGTCTTGTATCAGATGGGGACAATGGAATGCGAATCTTCGAATGAGGGCGGATTAGCGCACGCTTCCATTGAGATGGAAAAGAAGAAGTTTCTAATGAGCAGTTGAACAAAGCAGTGAGACGCGACGAAATTACAGGCCATGCAATTCTAAGAACACAGAGCGGTATACCATCTGAACCAGACGCATAGGAATGGAGTGGTTCACTTGAGATAAGTTTGAGGATCATATCGGGTGTTACTGCAGAGAACACAAACTCTTGTCTCTGGGATGATCGAGTCATCGAAGCAACAGTAGTACTAAAGTCTGTATACAAGCAAGGTGGCTGAGCATTAGAGACCGAAACATAGAATGAATTTAATTGATTGGATGTGAAAAAGTGTAAAGGGGAGACCAAAGTTGACTTCGCAAGACCTAACCGTGCTAGTTCTCTCCAAAGTTTAGCAGGGTCAGTGATATCTTTGACACGCGTATTTACCGTGTAACGTTGGCAGTGTCGGAAAAAGTGCTTTCGTGTGGTCGAAGTAAAATTTTGAGATCTTGGATTTTTTGTGTTTACTACGAATTCATTCGTTAGAAATATCATTCGGTAAGTTTTACTTGTTCTCTAGATTGTTATACACGTGTGTGAATTACAGATTGTATGCACTTTCATCTTGTCTGAATTTTTTGCAAAACGAAAAATGAAAAGTGACGCTGGGGCATTTCCTGACACGAGCACTCGGAGTATTTTGTGACACATTAATTAACTAGAGTTTCATCAGAAACTTGTAGTTATAATAATCATTTGTTTTCAAACAACAATGGTGCGAACTTATGTTCGCAAGGCTCCTACCGTGGATGGAGAAAAAATGAAAAATGCCATTTCCGCTGTTATAAATGATGGTTTTTCTGTACAAAATGCTGCGAAACAGTTTGGCGTTGGCCTAATGTCCTTGAGTCGTCACTACGAGGCTGCTGATAATCAAAACATAACAATCACTCGACCAGGATTGACACCGGTAATTTTGACGCTAAATAGCATCATATCACAGTTTTATCTTTGCCGCCCCACTGTTCACATAAACTCTAACCCCTGGATAAGAGTGTTTTTGGTCCATTAAGAAAATCTTATAATGCGCATTGCGATTATTGGATGTTGAATAATCCTGGGCGAACAATGACAATATATGACATCCCTTCAATCGTCACCTCAGCATTGCCTTTAGCCGCAACAAATTCAAATATCAGATCCGGATTTCAAACTGCAGGAATCTTTCCTCTCAATCCAGACGTTTTTCACGAAATTGATTTCTTGCCCAGTCATGTTACTGATAGAGAATGGAGTGGAAAAGACCTATGACGGCCAGGATCGTCAACCGTAAACGGTATGCCCAGGGCCTCAAGCCCAAACATCAGCGACGATGACATTCCCCTCGCAGAGGTCCTTAAAACCATTCAAGCGTTTCCGAAAGCGGGCGAAAGGCAGGTCACGAAAAGAGCACGAAAACGCAAGAAGACTACAATTCTGACTGACGCCAACGAAGTAGACGCACTGATGGAAGAGCAAACACATAAATCCAAAAAAACCAACAAGAATGTGAGGAAAAAGCCTTCCAAGGAGCAGCCAGCTCGCAGACAACGTGGACGCCCGAGAAAAGTCGTTCGTTCTGATGATGACTAAAGTACTTCTTAATCATTTTTTGTCCTTTTTATCTTGTTTCATGTAAAGTTTGGTCAATAAATACGTTTTCAGAGTAAATTAATGTTGTGAGCTTTGAATAAAGTCATTAAAACAGGATAGAACAGGAGTGTCACGATTTGCCCCGTACTCTGTCACGTTTTACCCCGGTATCGGGGTAATTCGTGACACGAGACATGGTAAAACATTTTGTGTTGTACTCTAAAAACAACGTAATAAAAAGAAACAAATAAATTTTTTTTTAAACTAGAGGGTTGAACATTAAAAAACAACTGTCAGTTTTTTTTTTATCTATAACAGTGTTCTCAGGAAAAATTGGTAAACGCGAAATGTTACAATTTGCCCCGGTCTCCCCTATATTATTCATTTTTAATCAATTATTTATTTATAAATTTTCAAGAATCTATGAAATTTAAAATTAGAAAAAATTAATATTTCTTTTTGACTGAAGTACTGTAGGTAAGTGTGATTTATGTATTCATTCATTATATTTCTTAAATAAATAAATTTTCGATAAAAAAAATCCCTCAAAACAAAATCACACCTCTAATATATTATATATGTGAGCGTATACGTCAAAATAAGCAAACCAATCAAGTTATTTTTGTTGATTCTATCAAAATTTTTTCCATGTATATTTCGAAGATTTTTATTACTACCGTTACATAATACTTTAATTCATATTCAAAAACATTTTTTTTACACTACGATTTTTAAATTACTTTTTAACAAGTTATTTATAGCCGGTTTTTCTTTATTTTTTAATAAATTGAGACGCAAGAGTTATAAAAAAACTACTGATAAAAAGTTTGCCAACACAGTTGTAAAAGTTACAAATTGAATAGAATAAATACCTTATTTACCCCCAAGAGTCTTAAAGAGCGTTTTAAAGGTGAAATAATTCCAATAATAAAGAAAGGAGAAGGACGAGAGGTTAAGGATTACAGAGGAATAACAAGTCCTTGATGTATGTACAAGATCTACACAGCGATACTAGCTGAAAGGATAAGGAAAAAGGTAGAAACGAAGAATTTGATTCCCAATAATCAAGCAGGATTTAAAAAAGGAATGGGGATAATGGACCAAATATTTGCACTGAACTACTTGGTAAATAGACAACTAGAAAAAGAGAAAGGGAAGATGACAGTTCTATTCGTAGATCTCAAGGCAGCGTTTGACTTGTCAGTAGGTAAGGAAGTTTTAATTAAGGCAATGAAAGAGAGAGGAGTAAGGCAAGGACTGATAGATAGGGTGGAGGAAGTCTTGAGAGAAACAAAAAGCAATGTAAGAAGGGGAGAAGAAAAAGGGGACTCTTTCTGGATGGCGAAAGGATTAAGACAGGTCTGCCCGTTAAGCCCGATACTGTTCAACTTACTAATTGCAGACATAGAGGACCACATAAGGAAGGGCGGATGGGGGAGAGGTGAGTGTAAAAGAGGAAAAGATATATACACTAATGTATGCAGATGACATAGCAGTACTAGCGAAGGAGGAACAGGACATGAGATCCATGATAAGCAGGCTTGAAGGATACCTAGACAGGAAAGGCCTAACGCTGAGTACGGAGAAAACGAAGATAATAAGATTTAGAAAAGAGGGAGGGAGGAAGAAGAAATATGACTGGAGATGGAAAAGAAAGAAATTAGAAGAGGTCAAAGAATTCAAATATCTGGGGCACACGCTGATGGCGAATGGAAGGCAAGAGGCACATATCAGAGAAAGAAGAAGGAAGGCAGCAAGAGTAATGAGGGAAGTGTGGGGAATAGGTAAAAGGATGTGGAAAAAGGACTGTAAAAGAAGGATCTGGCTGTATGATACACTGATATGGACGGTGATGGGATACGGGACAGAAATATGGGGGTGGAAGGAAAAAAGAGAGGTAGAAGGAATACAGGAGAAATACCTCAGATGGACACTCGGTGTAAACTGGAGGACCCCAGGGTACATGATCAGGGATGAACTAGAAAGGGAAAAAATGGGAGCCAGAGCAAGCAAGAGAACATGGAAATTTGAAAGAAAACTGGAGGAAGGTAAAAGAGGAAAAATAGCGAAGAAATGTTTGAAAGAAATGAAAGAAAGATGGAAGAAGGAGAGGATAATAGAAAAATGGGAGCAGGAGAGAAAGGATTACTGGGAAGGTATCGGTGTAGAAATGGGAGGGGAGGAGGGACTGACGGAGGAGGCACTAGAACACAAGGAGAAATCGAAGCAAAGACAAGAAAAAATGGGAAAGATTATGGAATCGAAATACAACAGGTGGTATAAGCTAATAAAGAAGGATGGGATACCAGATTATCTAAAGAAGGGCTGAGAGGAAGCAAGATGGAACAGAATTGCAAGGTTTAGATTGAGCAACGAGATCAGAGAGGGACTATACTGGGGAAAAGAGGAAGACAAAAAATGCAGGATATGTGAGAGGAAGGAGGAGACGTGGGAACATGTCTGGAAAGAGTGTTTGAGATGGGAAGATTGAAAGGGAGAGAGCTGGAAAGACGTGGTGGGGAGGATAATGAGTGAAAAGGGAGAGGGGGAGGATTGGATGAAAGCGATAGAAGAGATGAGAAGGGATGGGGGAGGAAGGAAAAGGGGGTTAAGAAATAGATGGCTAAGAAAAATTTATTTTAATTACAGATAAGGTCAAAGAAAAGGGGAGCACAGGACAAAAAGAAGAGATGAAATTCAGAGCGAAGGTGACAGTAGAGAAAAAGAGAGATGCTGGAGAAACTGATAAAGGATCAAGCAAAGGAAACACTGAGAGGACTAAAAGAGGAAATAAAGGACCACAGAGAAAGGAGATTGAGAGCCTAAAGAGAAAAATACGCAAGCTAGAAATGGGCGCGGGCAAAAGGAAGAGGGACGAAAGCGCAGAGAACAGAGGCAGGTAAGACGCAAAATGAAATGGTGGTCCGACGACGATGAAAGGAATGATGACGAGAGAAGGAGGAAAAACATAATAATAAGGATAGAGGAACAGATGGATGGGAAAGGGAACGAATTGGGAGAAGATTAGGCAACTGCTCTCGGAGGAACTGAAGTTGAAGGTAGAAATGAAGGAAGTAAGCGTAATAGGGCTGAAAGGAGAATGGCTCACGATGCTGGTGAGGCTAGGAAGTGAAGAGGAGAAATTGAGAGTATTACAGGCGAGGAGGAGGGCAGGGAGCAGACTAAAGGTTAAGATGGACGAAGACAAATCAGTAGAAAGAAGAATTAGAAAGAGAGAAGAGAAGAAGAGGAGAAAGGAGAGGAGGGGAGAAGATAAGGAAAGAACAAAAAGATCAGAAGAGGATGAGATAGCAAGCGAGCTGGAGAAGAGCCTACTAATGGAGACGGAAGAAGAAAAGGAATAAACAAGGGCCGAGTAAGAAAGAAGAGAAGACCAGGGGAGTACGGCGGGACGCGAGCAAGCAGCGGGGGTCCGAGGAGCAAAGAGTCGCCCGGTTGAGGGGGCGCAGTTCACCACTGACCCGGGCGTAGGCGGATGCGTGCCGTGGCGGCGACGGCGCTCCGGACAAGGGTTGTATAAAGCTAAAAAAAGCGACCCAAACACACGGGAAAGACCGAAGACGCGAGCACGAACGGAGATGGGAAAGAGAAGGAGAAAACCAGCGATGAAAAACCAATGAAAAGAGCAGTCGGGGTACACGGCGCGCAGCTATTCCCTAAGTGCTCGGTCGCGCGCGTTGTTGAAGAAGGTCTGCGGATGTTACAAACAACACAATACCCGCGGCGGTGGCATCGAGTGCGCTGCCGCGGAGGCGCCGTGGAGCGACATGCAGAACGGGCGGCTCGGACTCGGGTGGATCACACACAGAGAGACCAAACTGCGTCACGTGTCGCGACCCCTGGCTCCCCAAATGGCGATTCGCAGCAAGACTGATGTTGATTTTTGTTTATTTTTATGAGAGTTTATATACTAAAGTCTTGTAAAGGGTTGGGTACGTCCCGGAAAAACGCCAATAGCGATCGCAGCAAGACTGATGTACTGTTTATTTGTTTCTTTCTCCTTTGGAGTTTACGTTATTTTGATTTTTGCGCTTTGATAAGTTTTATATTTTGATGACTGATACTCTGGCTGTAAAGGGTTGGGTACGTCCCTGAAAAAAGTCGATGAGCCTATGGCAGGGACATATGTACAAGGTTGGGTACGTCCCTACAAAACGCCCTTTTGGACCTTTTGGGGTAATAAAGAAGCTCAAACTAACTAATAAAAATGTTTACCAAGGCTGTGTTCCAATATTCACTGCTAATACTGAAAATCTATAACATACGTATCATAAACTGGAGATTTGCAACATTGTTAATGATATTGGATTGGATATTGGAACATAGCTGAAGAATAATTATCTATTAGATCATTGTTCTTGATTACATTTTTATTTTATTTAAGTGATCTCAAACTTTTGGCCAGTTCTGTATAGAAATGTATAAATTATAAAACATACCATACTCATGCATTACTGTCACTGGATATATGTCTAATTCAGGGGTTGGTTTTGATAAACTCATGATAAGTCTCGTAATCTTGTCATTATTTAAATTCTTGGGTGGCCATTTACATGATACTTTATCCTCACAAATCCATGACGTGGGTACTACTTTTACAGACTCTACTCCTTCTCCAAATCTTACCACGGCAAACTTATAAAATAAAATGTCATCAGGACTTTATACATTTCAAAATTAGATTTAGCAAATAAAAATATAAAACTACATTTTAAATTATTTATTTTGTATAATATAAGATATAAGTAATAAAGAAACGTTGTACAAAAAGAAATTAGAATGAAATAAAAATAAAATAGCAAATCTTCAAAAATGTTAATCAATCATAGGAATACACAAAAATCCATCTATAAGAGGAATGGCCACACATTTTGCCTTGACATGCGATAATTTCCAATAGTCACGCTGTTCCTCTTTTTCTTTAACTTTATATATGCCAATAAAAGATAATGGCAAGGGATAATCATAAAAGTCTTCTAACTGTTTGAATTTTTTTCCAATCAAGACCACACCATCCACGGTATCAATAATATTTAATAACATCACAACTTCTCCAAACACAGTAAGAAAACATTTGTTCGGTTTATTACAACTTAAGGTCATTCCCTTCCATATTACTTCTGTGTACTGGTTACCCTTAAACATTTTTGGCCATATTTCGTGATGGTTCCTTAGGATAGGTCGATTTGAATTGGGTATAATATTTTCAGTCAATATACCTCCTGTCTCTGAATCACGTTTGGCTAGTTGCTGAAGTAGATTGTAGTTTGACTTAAGAATTCTTTTTATAACCCCTAGATAATTTTCGTAGGAGAAAGCGCTAAACAATTCTAAAGAACTGTGGCTTTTACATTCTTCGGCAAGATGAGATGTGGAATGTACATTTTACACAAGAAAAGTACGACCCAGAGTGCAAACTGCATGATTTATAAACTGTTTCAGTAAATAATTGGCAACATGATTTAAATCATTACACAAGATTGAACTTGACAAAATGTATATAGCACAATAAAGTAATAGGAATGTATAATAAATATTCTCGGGAAGATCTTGAAAAACTTTGATACCATCATACAATAAACATCGTCTATATTCTGTGGCTTTCCATTTCGTCCTACTTTCACGATTTCCCAGGCTTCTAGGTTTACGATTAAACTCTTTAGGGAAATACTGTGAAATTTCATTTAAGTCATTGTTAATTTGTGTTACAGTGTCTCTTGAGAGTCGGCAATGGGTCCGTTTCTCAATAAGAAAGGACAAAAATTGCTTAAAAACTCCTAAATTTATGACATGCATAGGATCCAATCGAAATTGCAACACCATTCCTGTATTTATTATTTCCAAAGGAGAATTGTATAATGAAGTGGATTCTCTTTCCTTCGAAAACTTTCATCCGTTCGCAGTTCACAATCCAGATTTTCAAATATTATCCTATTGTGAAACCACTCGCCTTTTACTGAGCATTTCTCACATCCAAAGTGAGAATTATGTGACACGCACTGCTTTACAAAGCTACGAGCAGGTGCATCCAGAATATAGTGTCTAACACAAAATGGAAATATTGTGCCATTGCGTTTTAAACCATTCTCTGTAAGCTCTCTAACTTCAATAATATATTTATGAAGATAAGCTTCTAAATCGCTTGGTTTTCCTGTACCATAAAAAACACCAATGATAAATGGATGCTTTTCGTGCACAAATCTTCCAAGTATTGGCCAAAACTATTTTTTAAAATCTTTACAAAAAGGTATTCTATCTATATTGACATCCATAATAATCTGGTCATTATCAGCCAGATATTGATTATTTAGTCTCTGTTCAATATTAGGTTTTATACCTTTGTACCACATAAGCCCTGTTCCAATAATTTGCAAGGAAACCGTACGGGGAGTTTTGAGAAGTGTTTTGTACGAATTTGGAAAAAAAGGAAAAATAGGCTTCAATATTTTCAAGATACCATCTACTTTTTTTTGGAAACATTATGAAGTCCCCATTTCTTAAGTTCTGTCAAAATATATAACTCGGTTTCTTCTTTATTTTGAAAAGTAAGAGTTGTGATGTTATTTTCTAATTCATTGCAATTAATATTTGTATGACTGCTATTCTTATCAGGACTGTCATCTCTATCAGGACTGCAAACATGTTCTAATTCTATATTAGCAGTAGTCACATTATCATTGACATTTATAAAACATTGTTCTGGAAGGGTAGCAATGCTATCATTGGAAGAATGACTACATTCAAGTTTTTGATCTATACAGAGTTGGAGGTTCTGATGCACAATATTTTCTGCTTTTGAACGAATAAAAGCCTGATAAATGCGATTTTCTGCTTTGATCTTATATTTTCGAAGAACTTTTTTCTTGCAAAGATTCAGCGGCTAGAAAATTTAAGATATTAATATGTTAATCATTAAACACAAGATTCATAAGAAAATTGAATATCTAAGGCACGTATATATATGTTGTATTATAAACAGTCTTGTACAAATAAAAGATTTATCAAAGAATTTGCTCGGGGGGGTATTAATTGGTCCCCGGATTTGCGATTGGCCTGTATTAGGGTGGTTCGAAGGACCAAAGGGGCAATCCCCTCACGAATGCAAGCGAAATTAAATGCAAGTAAAGCGGGATAAATCAAGCGAAACGACTCACCGTATCGCAGCCCGGCGCCCTCCTGGGATGGTCTCTCGGACGAGCTCGTCTGTCCTCTCGGGTGGCGAATCCTCCTTGATCGCAAGCGGGAGGCGTGCAGGCAGATAAGGTAGCGAGCAAGCAAGCAGGCGAGCAGCAAGCAACACAAAACGGGCAAGTAGGCAAATGCCGTTCTAACGATATCTTCGAGCACTCGATGTGGCTGATACTCCGTTTTATCTTGTCGGCGGTTCTTACCGGAGTGTCCGTGCTCCGGAACTCTCTCGGCTCGCGCTCCTGGAAGTACGGCGCGAACGAGTACTATTGTCCCAATAATTGGGCCTGCCACCCGTGGGCGGGCAGCACGAGTCGGGTGAGTCGCGCGAGTATTGACACCTGTCGCGGTCCGCCAACGTTTTGCGCGAGTCTCAAACCGACGGTAATTTTACGATTATGAGCTTACTGACTAATATACAACAAGTATCAAACGCAAATCAACCATATCAATATTATACATGTGCGACTAACTACTATCTTACAATTATGTGCAAACGAGCGCCAACCAGAATTAATTGGTCTATTAACTTGCTAGCATAAAATAAAACTTTACTGTGACGCAAGAATGTTTAGGCATTCTTAATAATTATTATATTTATGTAACAATATAATAAGTTTTATAACCCTGAACACATCATTCTACAATCGAAAACGCTTTTTTCACAATTTTATAATATCATAGGAATATTAATGAGTGCGAATATACATTTCTTAAAAAACTAAAAGCCTTAATTTAATCTAAACATTTATCATAAGTGATTTAATACTGCTTTCAAGAAATAAACTCACCGGTTTTATGATAATATCCACACGAATCTACTGCAATCACGATGATATATGCAGTTCTTTTCTTTACTTTGACTGTTCTCAGAATATTTTAAATTGCAATGCCCAACGTCTATTACGTCTACAATATAACCTCGTGACAAATATTTTCATGTGACTAAGGCTGCATTCCGAAATTCACTGCCAGTACTGAAAATCTATAATATACGTAACGTGAACGGTAGATTTTCAGTACTGGCAGTGTATATCGGAACGCAGCCTAAATCGATCTAAGGAAAATCATAATGTACATAACCTATGGAACGGTCATGACTTGAACGGAATAAATATCTACTTACTATAAATAGCAAACAAAAGCTTTGCTGGAATTTTTTCCAGCACGAAATTGTAACTTCAATATACTGTATAGAACACCAACGTGAACTAATGTAGCGCGCAGCAGCGCGTAGAGCTGCGTTATAACGACTCACGTGGACCTGCCGCGCCGCTGTGCTGAAGTGAAAAAGATACAAGATCGCACCCAAGAGCTGCGCAAAAATAGTGCGCACACGCTGCAAAATGTTCGGCATCACGAAAAGTAATATTCTTATCTCATGATGGTGTCATTTTTATTAAAAAAAAAGATTTTATATGCGTATAATATAAAGTTCAAGTACTAATGTGCAATTATGAATATCGGAAACAATCTAAGTGTAAATTATTGCAAAACATTTAAAATAATATATTAAATTTTAAAATCATAATTTAATCAATTTTTTGTCATGATACAAAAAATGACTGTTTGCAATCATTTTTTCATCATTTTGACGTTATTTTGACTTTTTTTATTTTTTGTTTGTCTTGGGTATGAAGAAGGGCGGATGGGGAGGTGTGAAACTGAGAGGGGAGAAGATATATACATTAATGTATGCGGATGATGTAGAGCTGATGGCGGAGGAGGAACAAGACATGAGATCGATGATAAACAAGCTAGAGGGATACCTGGACAGGAAGGGATTAACATTGAGTATAGAGAAAACAAAAATAATGAGATTCAGAAAGGACGGAGGAAGCGAAGGAAGGAAGAGAAAGTATGATTGGAGATGAAAAAAAAAGAAATTAGAGGCACTTAAGGAATTCAAATAACTTGGATACACATTGAAGAAAAATGGGAGACAAAAAGCGCACATTAGAAAGAGAAAGAAGGAAGGCGGCGAAGGTAATGAGGGAAGTTTGGGGGATAGCAAAAAAAATGTAGAAAAAGGATTGGAAAAAAAGGATCTGGTTATATACGACATTTTAATATGGACAGTGATTGGATACGGGGCAGAAATATGGGGATGGAAAGAAAGGAAGAAGGTAGAAGGTATACAAGAAAGATATCTCTAATGGATATTTGGGCTAAATTGGGGGACACCTGGATATATGATGAGAGATGAAGTGGAGATAGATAGATAGATAGTATCACCATTTATTACGCGCTCCAGGATAGGATCCTCTCAAGCGCAGAGGGAGAAGATGAGAGGCAGAGCAAGTAGAAGAGCATGAAAATTTGAAAAGAAGCTAGAAGAGGGCAATGGAAGGGGAATAGCGAGGAAATGTCTAAAAGAAATGAAAGAGAGATGGAAAAAGGGGAAGATAATTGGAAGGTGGGAGCAAGAAAGAAAGAATTACCTAGAAGAGTTGGGGGTGAGAGTTGAAAAGGAGGAAGAATTGGAAGTTGAAAGTTTGGAGAACAGAGAGAAATTGATACAAAAGCAAGAAAGGATCGCAGACTCGAAATACAACCGGTGGTATAAGTTTATAAGGAAGGAGGGGATTCCGGAATACTTAAAAAAGGACTGAGAGAAAACAAGGTGGAGTAGGATTGCAAGGTTTAGACTCGGTAATGAAGTTAGGGAAGGACTATATTGAGAAAAAGAGGAGAATAGAAGGTGTAGGATGTGTGGGAGGAAAGAGGAAACATAAGAACATATACGGGAAGAGTGTAGGAGATGGGAAAAGTGGGATGGAAAGGGGAGGCAAGAAGTGGTAGGGACGTTACTGGAAGAAAGGGGAGAGGGAGAGGAATGGATGAAAGCGATAGAGGAAATAAGACAAGAGGGAGGGAGGAGAATGGAAGTGGTGGATGAGAAAACGGTATGAATAAAATGTATGAGAGAACGTACGTTATAAATGGAAGGATGTGAAGGAACCAAAAATCCAATTTTAAAGATAAGATAGATATAACAGCGAATAAGCGTATAAACGTAAAGAAGCGTTAAGCGTTAAGCGTATAAGCAAGCGAGCGAGAGAGCGAGAAAGCGAGGTCAGGTCAGGATAGGAACCACGAGTAATGTACAGGGTTGGGTACGTCCTTTCAAAACGCCAATTGTATAAGTTACATATTGAAAATATTCATTAATAATTATATAAAAATCTATCAATGCATAGGCTGCTTATTTGTAAGTGAATGATAAAAAAGAAATAATACCACACATTATAGACTTAAATTAATACTTGCCATTATATATCATCACTTCTGTAATAAAATTGTCTTATATATAGTACTAACGCACACAAGCTTAATGTTACTAATCGCAGTATTCATTATTAAAAAATAAAACTTTATAGATATATTTATACATATATCTACATATACTGAACATCATTATAGTTGCATATGAAAATCTGTCAATGTATATATGCTGCTTTTGATATAATTTATATTTCTATGAAATGTACATAACAATACTGACATTCCAGCATGTATTAGTGACAAGATATAACAACCCAGACAACACTAAAATTAAAATGTCTTATGACGCGATTTTGGATTTTGTATCTGGGAATGTAACAAAATTAACGTCCAATTTGACCAGTTATTGGCTTAGTTTACACCGATTTCTTGATACTCGTATCAAATAATATATTTTAACTGATTAATTAATAATCAAACTAATTTACTAGTTATTTACTATTTAATATGCGTATTAAGTGATTGGTGTAAACTAGGCCATTGTGATAAAAAAGGATTATATAAAATCTTATATGTTATGTGTCCAACATGTTATTTAATGAAGAGATATAATAATTACCAGCATTTATGATTTCCAACAAATTCAGAGCTTGAATATGACGAGATATATACTGGTACAATATAATAAATAATTTAACAACACCCCACCGTTGTTACTGGTTGTCCCGCCTATTCGATCCTCTACTCGGTCTAGCAGTAATGATCATTGAACTATAACCATACTGGAAGGAGCACTCCACTGTTCTCAAGCGATCCGAGCTGTGTGAGTGAGATAGTTGAACGGGTACCGTGCTATCCTTGTCTGACTAACTGAAGCAATCAGTTTTGGCGGATTCAAATTTCTCAACAACATCACTGGTGCCCCCACTTTAAGAAAAAGCTTATGGGCTGGTAAGCCAGGAGGGTTCATTGTGTTAAGAAACTCTACTGGGTAGTTGACCGCGTCATCCGTATCAACCATCGAGTCCACAGATCTGTAATTCATTTCTCCTTTCTCGAATGATTTAAGAAGAATGTTATTAATGACACCAGCTTTATCATTCCTAGGGGTCAGAATGGCACGCTCGCACAGCCAATCCATAGATTTTTCTTTGATATCCGCAATATCAGGGTATATCTTATTAATAAGACTCTCTAGGCTTTTTACTACTAAACCTAGATTTGCAGGAATAATCACTTTTCCTTCCGTCTCAGGATACTCTCCATCTCCAATTTTTAATAGTAGTTTTGAAAATTGCCCTGCAAAAACATCACCTTTCAAGTGTACCCTCATGTTTTTCCTGATAGAGATTTTCCTGATAAGGGACCACAAATGTGATTTCTTTACACACGCCTTAACTTCGTCTGCTCGAGTTCCCCTTGGCACTACTGGCAAAGTCTGTCTGAAATCTCCAGCAAGCAGCACGGTCACTCCCCCCATTACTCCATCGTTACCCCTAATATCTTTGAGGGTTGTGCTCAATGCCTCAAAACCCCCCTTATGTGCCATGGTACTTTCATCCCAAACAATGAGCTTACAATCCCGTAGTACTTTAGCCATGTTACTTTGTTTTGAAATATTGCACAGAGGTATTTCTGTTTGAATTAAATTCAGAGGAAGCTTAAAAGCAGCGTGAGCGGTCCTCCCTCCCTCCAACAAAGTAGCAGCGATACCTGACGATGCAACAGCCAAGGCAATTCCACGTTCTCTCCTTACTCTCGCCAGAAGTAAGTTGATGAGGAAGGTTTTCCCAGTACCACCTGGAGCATCTAAGAAAAATACCTGACCATCTCCTGACTCTACGCTACTAAGAACCTGCCGATAGACAGCGAGTTGCTCATCTGTTAATAAACCCTCGTTATTCAATACCACTTCTTCCAAGGCATTTACATCGTAGTTTGTCTCCCTCAAATAGTCTCTGTTCCCCAATACCTCTCCAAACCTTTTTGGCTGAGGCAGGCCATATTGTTCCAACTCCTGTCCTCCCAAAGACATCACTGCGTCCTCAATCATTACCAGGCATCTGTTGTACACCTCATCTATCATGTTCTGCGCACTACCTTTCAACTCTCTCTCTACCTGTCGCATAATATCCTCTGAGAAGCTGTCTTTGTACTTTTCCCAAAGACTCAGAGGTTCACAAAGTTGGCAAAATGCCAACATCACTGTGAAAAGCTCCCTCAGCTTTAAAGGTGAATCACATAATGCAGCTTCCTCCAAGGTATTGTCCCATTGTCCCACTGCTGTTCTGTGCATTTCTGGATTTTTTTGTTGATACCTAGTCACTGCTGTTCTGTGCATTTCTGGATTTTTTTGTTGGTACCTAGTCACTGCTGTTCTGTGCATTTCTGGATTTTTTTGTTGATACCTAGTCACTGCTGTTCTGTGCATTTCTGGATTTTTTTGTTGATACCTAGTCACTGCTGTTCTGTGCATTTCTGGATTTTTTTGTTGGTACCTAGTCACTGCTGTTCTGTGCATTTCTGGATTTTTTTGTTGGTACCTAGTCACTGCTGTTCTGTGCATTTCTGGATTTTTTTGTTGGTACCTAGTCACTGCTGTTCTGTGCATTTCTGGATTTTTTTGTTGATACCTAGTCACTGCTGTTCTGTGCATTTCTGGATTTTTTTGTTGATACCTAGTCACTGCTGTTCTGTGCATTTCTGGATTTTTTTGTTGATACCTAGTCACCGCTGTTCTGTGCATTTCTGGATTTTTTTGTTGGTACCTAGTCACTGCTGTTCTGTGCACCTCAGGGTTATTCTGTGCATATTTTTTGGACGCATTTATAAGTTGCTTCCTCCTTTTGACATTAGTGTATCTCTTTCGTCGTTTTACATGAGCCTCATTAGGAATAGGAATAAGTATATGCTTTGAGAGGTGTGAGTTTGAGTCAGGCTGAGAGAAGGACGGTTTGTTGTTCTCTTCATCAGGTTTACGTTGTTCGTACGCATCAAAATGTCCCTTAGAAATATCTTGTGTGAAACGTATTCTCCTAACAGGGTTACCTTCCTCACCGAAACTCTCATAGAGCTTACCATTACGGTAAACCTCAAAAACAAACCCGAAAAGTTGCCCAGCCGCCACCAACTCGCATAAACCACCATAAGTAAAGGGTTTCGACATTTCATCGAGATACTCGCTAGAACTATTGTAATTGTTCCCCAAGCTGTCGTGGGACATAATTGAAAATTCCTCCCAATTATCCACCACATGACTCACGATTATCTCACGCACATCCCTCGCCATTAACTGTGTGTTATACATGAGATAGGAGAGGGCCCGGAAAAGGCAAGCTCCATCCCCTATAATGGGGACAATAGTGTAAGGTACCATCTCCCCATTAACATTTAAAAAATCGATTGCCATCCCGATTTAATTAAAAGTGACAAAGCGCTCTCAAAAATTAAATAATTAAAAGTGACAAAAGCGCTCTCAAAAATTAAATTATTTTTCCTTAAATCTATATCTATAAAGAAAAGATATTTAACGGCAGGAAAAGGGTCAATAAATCTAAATCAATACTATTGCCTTTCCTTCTTTATTAGAAACTAACTAATTACCTGATTAACTGCAAACACGAAATTAACGTAAAAGATACTTTACAGTTTTCTCCTTCTCTCTCTTTCTCTTTCTCTTTCTCCCTCTCTCTCTCTCTCTCTCTCTCTCTCTCTCTCTCTCTCTCTCTCTGTCTTTCTCTCTTTCTTTTTCTGTCTGTCTAAATTAAACAGATAACGATTATTAAAACATAATAATTTCAGGAATGTAAATATTATGTTAAGCTATGACAACAATTCTAATAATTAAATATAGTATGTTGAATCATAATATTTACATAAATAAAAATTCACAAACGAAATACCCTCTAGGTGCACCAACCAGCAATGGCTAGGTATCAACAAAATAACCTTCTTATTAAAACGTAATAATTACATGATTTTCAATATTATGTTGTTATGATAGTAAGTTACTGAATTAAATATAGTATGTTGAAACATAATAATTAAAGGAATAGAAATTCACAAATTAATCTATCTATATCTATATCCAGTTTCATTGCTTAAAATAATACAGATAATAATTTATGATTTCTTTAAAGTAAATTTTAAAATATATGTTATATTTATTTTATCGGTTTAGATTTATTGGCCCTTTTCCTGCCGTTAAATATCTTTGCTTTATAGATATAGATTTTTAAAAAAGTAATTTAAAAAAAAAAGTAATAACTCTTTCTCTCTCTCTCTCTGTTTATTTTTCTCTCTCTTTCTTTCTTTCATTAATTTTATTAATTATGCAAATCTATCTCAAATAAATATATTTTACTCTTTATTAAATGTATGCTTTTTTAATGGTTAACATTAATAAAAATGTCCCAAATTATTTAAGTTTTCATCTTTTAAATTTACCACGTATATAACTTTACCTGTTTAAAAAATTTTTCTCTTCGTCTTTCTCTTCTTCAAAAAATACAGTTCCTCTAATAGTTTTACTTTAAAAAATTATCTTTCAATCTCACTTTCGAATAATTTATTTCTTCTTCCTTCCTTCCAATTCGACTCTCAATATCTTTAAAGAATAAAGAAAACTATATAAAGGCTATAATAAACGTTCATACATACACACAAACACACACACACACTCTCTCTCTCTCTCTTTTTCTCTCTCTAACATTAATTACGTTTTTTTTATAAATTTCCTGTCTTTCAAAACATATTACCACTTACTCTGTTCTCTCCCTTCCTTTCGTCTTCTTCTTCTCCTTACAAAGACACTATCTCCCTCTCTTCTCTCTCTCTCTCTCTCTCTCTCTCTCTCTCTCTCTCTCTCTCTCGAACTTTCTTCAGCAATGATTACGTTAAGTTTTTTAAATTTGTAGTGTTCGAGGCAAACCTCGCAAGATGATAAATATATTTGAAGCATGCCACATATAAAACAGAAGAATGAGTTATCAATTATTTCCATTTATATAAGTGAATACATTGCTTAATTAAATTCGAGATATTCAATTAAAAAGATTTTAAAGAAATGATATATTTTTATAAAATAAAATTTAATTTATTTAACTTTTGATATTAAATTTTTTTTCCTCAGAACTCTGGTGTAAATATTAAATTTTTTGAAATATTTTCTCCTGGAATTAATGTTGGACATATTGATCATTTTCTAAAATCAAAAAATATTTTCATAAAAAATAAAGTTTTTTCTGGACGTTGATGAGTCAGTCAGTCAGGACAGTCGTGAAAACACATTTTACCCCTTTTCACCCCCTTATTTCTTCAGTCAGTCAGGACAGTCATACTTTTGGTAAAAATTATTTGAAAAAATTTCGATACCGGCTTCCAAAAAATCGGTAACGAAAAATTATACATTTCACAGTACTCCTCGGAAAATAATTGAAAAAATTTTGATACCGGCTTCCAAAAGATCGGTAACGAAAAATTATACATTTCATAGTAGAAAAATTATACATTTCATAGTACTCCTCGGAAAATTCTATCCCTGTTTGATCTATAATTTGTTGAGATTTGATCAATTATTTTTCGAAAAATAGGAAAAATTAAAAAAATCGGTTTCCAGAAAATCGATAACAAAAAACTATACACATAGTGGCACTCCCCGGAAATATCTACCCCTATTTCATATACTTTTGGTAAAAATTCGGTTCAGGGGTTTGGGCTGGGCGTTGATGAGTCAGTCAGTCAGTCAGTCAAAACAATCGTGAAAAAAACACATTTTACCTCTTTTCACCCCCTTAGGGGTGGAATTTCTAAAAATCCTTTCTTAGTGGATGCTTACGTCATGAGAGGAATACACCCTCCAAATTTCAAGTCTCTAGGTTCAGGGGTTTGGCCTGGGCGTTGATGAGTCAGTCAGTCAGTCAGTCAATCAGTCAGTCAGTCAGTCAGTCAGTCAGTCAGTCAGTCAGGACATCTTCCTTTATAGATATAGATATATATATATATTATATACCGTAATAAGAAAAAAAAATTACTTACATTAAATAATCAAAATATAATTCTTCCTTTTATTTTCTTATTAACCTTTCTTTCCTCTTTTCTTCCTTCTTTCTTATTTACGAAATTTGCGAAAATGTCTTCCAATGTTTTAAAAATTGAATCTTTGCTATGAAGTTAAGTTAAAACAAGCGATACAGCGGTAAATCATGCCACGAGGCAAACTTCAAGAAGAGATATATAAGGAGTGCGTTCGCAGAACTGTTAATAAAAAAAAATTATATCTATATGTATACATATATACCCAGCAAACACCAAGTATTTACATATTAGTTGTAATTAAATAATAAAGATATAATCCCCATCTCTAACCATAGCTTCTCTACCGCTTTCTTTCGCCTTCCCTCCTCTACCTCCACCCCTTTCACTACTACATTGTTCCTCCTTCTGTCTCTCTCTCTTCTAACTCTCTCCACCTTTCTAGCTCTCTTATCTTCGCTTCCATTGCTTTATTTCTTTTTCCTATCTCCCACTTTCCTTCCTCTTTCTCTTCTCCCTGCTCTTCCTTCCTCCTATCTCTCCATCTCTTAACTAATATATTTAAATTTATATATTAGTTAACTTCTTTATATACACTACCGCTCACACACACATTAATTTTAATATACCCCTATATTTGTTAATTTCTCTGTAAAGGATGAACATGATACATGTGTTTTGTACAGAAATGAATACATTTGCTGTTATAAACACTTGCATTGGATTTTTATATATTATTTAAATAATATATAATACTAATGATTAACAATACAATACGAATAAATAAATAAATAATTTTATTTGACCATCAATCTCATCTGTATTAACATAAGCAAGAACATAAGTAAGAAGCAGCGTAAAAATGAAGAGAAAATTAATAAAATGTATATAGACATGGTACGATTGCAAATTACATCGATAAAATTAATATATACCGTTATGACATAGTTAAATTAATGACAATGAGGTCAAAGCAGCATCTGATTGCGACAGCATAGGTATCACGTTGTTGTATGTTTCTTTCAACTTTTCTGCTTCGATTTCTTTCGCGCGCAATCTAAAATAATCAGAGAAAAATCTTCTATCGTAAAATTTTATAACGTATTCACGATTATTATATTAATTTCTTTTTATCGTTTGCCAATTACGAAAAACATGCGATGAAAAGAATCATATTATATGTCACAAATACACGGAATAATTGCAAAAAAGGACACATTCTACAGTTAATTTTAAATAATTTTTAAAATTAATTAAAACACGCAAGTTTGAATAAAAAATCTGATTAAAATATCAAGAAAACGAACTTGTATAATTGTTTGACGACGTTCACCAATACTCGTGCCTATAGGTAACGTTGAAGAGCGTTAATTCCGAAATAAAACCCTGCAGAAAGTTCATGACGTCTCGACTGATTTGCTCGAGCCTGGATTTCGAGATGTTTGGCAATGCCTCCTGATGTAAAAACATATCGTTCAACTCCAGCTCCTTCTTCAATGTGTTTACTTGTTCCCGTAGCTGTTGCACGATCAGCTCTGTCCGGGGCTGAATGTGCCGCATTGTCCTGATCGGTTTCAGTTTTGCAATTTTAGCGGTCAGTCGCATGGTCGACAAAGTGACGTCGAGATCTTCCCTCGTAATGTGTACATGAGATACAAAACTAACGCATAAAAAATCTGGCTTTTAATTACTCACAAGCGAAATGTTATATAAATATGTAATTTTAGATCAAGTGAGAAATTTAATAGAAAACATTGAAATTTTAATTGTATATATTAAAAAGTAGAGTTTATATTTATTATTTGGAAAAAAGATAAAGAGTCTAGATTAAAGTGAGAAAATATGTGCTATTTTAATTTCAGATTTATATTTATTATATGATTACCGAATGACGGATGTGACAGTGAGATTGTCTTTCAGTAGCTTCAGCAAATTATTTGAGCGAACAACGCTGTATGTGCACATACTTGGTTTCCTAAGATGCAGGAAATATTGTTCCAGCTGTATTTTCATTAAAATCGCCATACCTAAGTCGGCTGCTGTTTTCTAGCAGCTCGATTTTCCCACCGTACCAGTTCCAGCCATCTCTACGATATGTATCTAACATCGATCCGTAAAAACAAATTTGTAATTTTTCTTTCGAGGTGTCTTTCAATCGAGACAATTTTTTTTTGAAAATCTAGTCAAACTTATCGTGAATATTTTATTCCAAATATTTTAAATATTTGAAACTTGTATTTATACATGTCAAATAATGGTTCTATATTTAAATATGTTATATCCATCTAAAATGTTTAAACATAACATTCTAGACGTATTAATATCTTAATTTAAAAAAAGTACAAAAAGTTCTTCCTAGTAATCTCAAAATTATCGTGCAAGAATATTTAAAATATGGGAATTTTCAAGATTTATTTTTAAAGATATCGAATTTATTATTACTTTTGCTGTCGCTACAACAACTTGCGATTTTATCAGGCTCGCGTTTGAAACGTGGATAGTGATCACAGCAGCACCCAAATGTGATACTGCATACATTGTGCCTTTCACAATCGATCTCCTGGCTTCTCCTTCGAGTATTTTTCTCAGAGTCTCCTCCACATTCTCTGCATCCACTACAGTTACATTCTGAAATTGTAACTATGTTAATTAAGCAAAAAGCTGATTTGACGCTCTATAGATACATATAATAATTTCGAGCAAATCGTAAAAATAACTATTTTTTAATTCAACGTTATTATTTTGCGACGTGAAATTGAATAACCTCTCGACTCACGTTTGTCAAAATACCAAATACTCGTTCTCCGCGATGTTAGCTGTAATCGCCGTAAGAAAACCAATCAACATCGCGGAAAAGAGCCAACAAAGCAATTCGAGACTTTCGAGAAGACTTCGAGAGATGCGAGTATTGATTTAACATGCCTTTTTTTAGAAAAGAAACATTATTTGTATTATTCAATTATATATTACACATTAAATATTGTATTACATATATATGTACATTTAAATAATAAAGAATGACATAAAATATTATTATTTTATTGTAAATATTGAAAATTACTCCAAAATTACTCTTTATATCAGAAACATTATTTACTTTTATAATATTTAGGTTTTTTTATATTTTTATTAAGAAAAATATTTCTAAGTATATATCCTAATTAAAAAAAACATGTACTTTTAATGTAAAATATAAAATTAGTTTACATTAATAAAATAAATTAGTTTTACGAAAAAAAATATTAAATTATTTTTTTTCTTTTTTTTATAGATATAATTTTAAATGAAACGTTTCTCAATTTTTGTACAATTATCGAACTTATCTCAAAACATATTTATAAAATTATAATTAGTCTATAAAGAAAATATTTTCTATAACACTTACTATAACTATAACTGTAACTTAAATATTCTTAATTACTTTATTACTTTTATAATGAGATAGTAGGTACATTAACGGTATAGAAGTTCCTCATTATGTAAGAGATAAGCAACAATATAAAATTTAAAAATTTTTTTAAAGTAATGGTAATGGAAAACGGGTTTAAATTTTAACATGGAACAATAATATTAATCAAGTGGAACATCATATAATAAAATTACGTAAGTATTTTTATTATACATCTTATATTCCTTTTGGTTCATATAAAAATAATATTTACATTTAATAATATAGATGTACAATTAAATACAAATAATTTCTAAAAATTATAATATTTTTTTATTTAAAATGGCATGTATATTTACAATGATTTATGTTAAAAGCTGTGACTTAATAGTAATAATGAATAACTTTTGTCTATTGATCACTACATTCTTACATCATGACGTCAGAAACGGAAAAATATAGAATAAACATTTTTGTTAAATATATTAAATTTTAATATATATCTATTAATAACATAACATTTGTATTTAACAATACAAACTTGTAAAATACATAAAAAGAACTTTCCTTTTATATTTCAAGGAAATAATTAAATTATATTATATTTATTTTTAAATAGTGTTGTTTACTTGAGAAATATTTCTATTTTTATTTATCTTACATGATTTCTATTATGTTATCTCGCTTATTCTGACGCTACAACTTAAGACAGTACAAAATAACTGTATACATTATTTACTCTTATTAGGAATAGCCTAGGTAGAGAGAGAGAGAGAGAGAGAGAGAGAGAGAGAGAGAGAGAGAGAGAGAGAGAGAGAGAGAGAGAGAGAGAGAGAGAGAGAGAGAGAGAGAAGCACAATAAAATATTATATATACAAGTGCGATTACTGAATAGCAATGTTTCGATGAATTGCTCGAATGCTAATTATATCTGAAATAACTTTTATAAATTATAAAATTAAAGTGGAAATTATAAAAAAAATAGTTTAATTTATTATTTGTCGTTAAAAATTTTATATTTGTAGTAAAGTTCAATTAAAATTAATAATGCAAAAATAATATAATTTTTGTAAATTTACATTTATTGTTTATACACACACAGCGATATATACATATTTATTAAATACATTTACATGTTATATATCATTTCATATGTTAACATATACGGCAGTATTCATTCGTGTTTCCAAATTTTCTGTATCGTATCAATTTCTTTTTTATGCGCTTCGCATAAAGCCTCATCCGGTTTTGAGAATCAGACTTATTATTCATGCCTCTATAAGTGTACAATATATTCTAAAACCAAAATATAAAATAAATTTTTAATTACTGAAATACGTATATGACAACGTATTCCGCTACATGTATCGCTCGATATAATATTTACCTGTACACAACAATAAAACACGTTGACTCTTTCTGTAGATGTGTTATTCATCACTTTCAGACACCAAGGCAAGCTGATTCAACAAACATGACAGAATCGTGTCAATTTCTTTCTTATGCGCCTCGCATAAATTCTCATCCGGTTTTGAATCAGGCTTATTATTCTTGCCTCTGTAAGTGTACAATATATTCTGAAATTGAAATATAAAATAAATTTTAAATTATTGAAATATGTGCGTGTGATAACATTTTGCTACATGTATTTCGCTCGATATAATATTTACCTGTACACAATAGTGAGACACGTTGACTTTCTTTGTAGACGTGCTGTTCATAATTTCCAGACACCAAAGCAAGCCAATTTAACAAACATGACAGAATCGTATCAATTAATTCTTTCTTATGCGCCTCGCATAAAGTCTTATTCAGTTTTGTGTCAGGCTTATTATTCTTATCTCTGTAAGTATATAATATATTTTGAAACCGAAATGTAAAATAAATCCTTAATTATTGAAATACAATTATGATAACATATTTTGCTACATGTACCTCGCTCGATATAATATTTACCTGTACACAATAATAAAACACGTTGACTCTTTCTGTAGATGTGTTATTCATCACTTTCAGACACCAAGGCAAGCTGATTCAACAAACATGACAGAATCGTGTCAATTTCTTTCTTATGCGCCTCGCATAAAGTCTTATTCAGTTTTGTGTCAGACTTATTATTCTTATCTCTGTAAGTGTACAATATATTCTGAAACCGAAATGTAAAATAAATTCTTAATTACTGAATTACAATTATGATAACGTATTTCACTATATGTATTTCACACAATATAATATTTACCTGTACACAATAGTGAGACGCGTTGATTCTTTCTGTAGATTTGCTGTTTATCATTTCCAAACACCAAGCCATACCAACATTTTCATAACGGATGTTATGAAAATTTTGATTACAAGATGTAATCAAGAAAAAAGAGATGTTTAAAACAATACTCTTTCCCAATCCCCAATTCTCAATCCCCAATCCTCAATCCCCAATCCTCAATCCCCAATCCTCAATCCCCAATCCCCAATTGTGTATTTATGTATGTGTGTAATATGTCATTGTGTGTGTCCACAGTGGTGGACTTGGGTCCGTAGGTTTAAGAATTATGCGGATTAATCTTCCCTGCAGTCAATATATATTGCAGATCACTATCCTTATTAAAAAGGTATTGACACTCCTGTGAAAATCTATGCGTGTCCACTCTGATCAGTCTAATAATTTGAATAATTAATTTTTATTTAATAATTCAAATTAAAGCAAATTTTAACGTAAAAATATAAGTCAAAGATGATTTTAATCTAACAATCTAAGTAAGTTAAAGTTAAATTCAATTTAATAATTCGAACAAAAGTTCCAATAATTCAAGTCAAAACTAATTTTAATTTAATAATCTAAGTCAAAATCAATTTCTATCAAATCAAGATTATTTTTACTTCAATAATTTAAATTAAAACTAATTTCAATATAATAATTTAAATTAAAGTCAATATCAATTAAATTAATTTAAATTAAAATCAATTTCAATGTAATAATTCGAGTCAAAGTTAATGTCAATTAAATTAATCCAAGTTAAAAATTTTAATACAATAATTAATAATCTAAGTCAAAGCTAACATTAAGCTATAAACAATCCAAATTAAAATTAATTTTAATTTAATAATTCAAATTATTGCCATTTTTAATTAAATTAATTAATCCAAGTCAAATTAAATTTTCATCCAATAATCTTAATGAAAATTAACTTCTACTTAAATTAAAAGTTAATTTTAATCCAAATTAAACAGAATAATTCACGTCAAAGCCGATTTCAATTCAAGTTAAGATTAGCTTCAATCCAAGTCAAAATTAAAGTTAAATTAAATTCAATAATTAAAATTAAAATCAATTTTAATCTAATAATAATCTAAACAAAACTAATTTTACTTTAATATCTAAATAAAAGTTAATTTTAATTAAATAATTCAAATTTAAAATCTATTTCAATAAAATCATTTAGATTAAAGAGTCAATTTAAAAAATCAAAATCAATTTCAAAAAAATTTAAGTTAATTTTAATTTAAATCAGAACCAATTTTAATCAAATTTAAAATTGATTTATTATTATAAATTTATATTTTTTATATTTTTTATATTTTTTTCTTCCTTGTATTATTTTTTTTGGAAATAGCATTTTCTTATTTATATGTTTTCGAAAAGAATACAGATTTTTATACACTCTACATGAGGGAGTGAACAGACGGGAGAGTTTGTGAGACGGTGAGAGGAGATAAGGGTGTGGAAACGGAAGAAAAGTAGCGGAAGCGGTGGAGGAGATGTGGAGGAGGTGGAGGAGATGGAGGAGAGTGTGAGAACGACGTGAGCAGGGAATGGTGAGGGAAGAAAGGTAGTGGATCATTTTGAGGTTAGGAGACGGAGAGGCCGGGAGAGGAAGGGTGAAGAGGCAGGGACGAGAGGGAAAAGATGGCAAGAAGCAAGTCATGGGACAAGATGGCGCTGAGGAGAAGGCCGAGGCGGCGCTGGGCACCGAGATGACGGGCGACTGATAGCAAAGGTTGGTAGGACTGAGTGGAGAGGGCGGCAATAGAGAGAAAGGCGGGTTTGCAACGGGATCGACGGACAGACGTGGAGATCGAGAGATCGAAGGAGGGATTCGATGGATCGAAGTGAAGAGGAAGGAAACGCACATGGTGGTAATAGAGAAGGTAGGTCGTAAGGAGAGTAGAACAGTAGAGAAAAGCAAGCGGAGAGCATAGAAAGATTTGATAGTGAAAGGGCAGAAGGTTAAGGTGGAAGCGAAAGAGGTAAGCACGATAGATCAGAGGGAGAGAGGAGGGTGTGAGAAAGAGGCAGAGGAAGGGAGAGGAGAGGAAGTACTGGCACGGGTTAAGTTAACCTAGAGAAAAGGAGAAAGGAGTAATTAAAGTGCATGTTACAGATTACTCAGGATGGAGCGAGAGAGGAGAGCAATTGCAGAGGCAGTCGAAAGGGTCGTGGAAGAAAAGTAAGAAAGGTGTGGAATGACAGGAAAGAGGAGGATGGAAAAAAGGACGAGAGGATGAAGGAGATGGAGGAGAAAATGAGGAGATTAAAGAGAAAGGTAGAAAGATTGGAGCAAGGTGGAGGCAAAAGAAAGAGGGAGGATAGCGTGGAGAGTGGGGCGGGAAAGAAGATATGGTGGGCAAAGGAGAGTGAAAAGAACGAGGACGAATTAAGAAAGAGGAATGTAATTATAAGGGTAGAGAAAGAGAAATGGGGAGGTAAAGAGTCAAATTGGGAGAAAGTGAAGGAACTTTTCACGGAAGGGTTGAGGGTGAGGGTGATGGTAAGAGAGGTGATAGTTGTAGGGCAAAGAGGAATGTGGCTGACGATATTGGTGAAACTGAGAGATGAAGAGGAGAAGTGGCGGGTGTTGGAGGTGAGGAGAAAGGCAGGGAACAGCATAGGGGTAAACATTCATGAAGATAAGTCGGTGGAAAGAAGAGATAGAGAGAGAGGAGAGAGAAGAGAGAGCGGAAGGGAGAGGTGAGGCGCACAGGAGTACAGGGAGATCGGAGGAAGAGGAAATAGCAAGTAGGATGGAGGAGAAGCTCCACACGACCTCCTCAGAAGACGAGGAGACAGGCAAGAAGAGAGAGTAGGCCAAGGACAAATAAAGAAGAGCGGGACGGGAAGGAAGGAGGCTGAAGGACGGAGTCGCAGCGGAAGTGAAGGAAGAAGAAAAGGGGTGAAAAGAATTACGGAGAGGGTGGGTAAATGTTCTGTAAGGTCGCAAATGGCCAGGCATGGGGGAAAGAAAGAGTAAATGTAAGAGGTTTGGGTACGTTCCTCAGAAAAACGCCTTGTAAACCCTACGGGGATATGCAATAAATTGATACTACTACTACTACTACTACTACTACTATTTATATGTTTTCACTAATAATTAAATACGACATAAAGTATTTCTTTTATCATACTAAGAATATTTTCAATTCAAAAGTTAAAACTTTGTTAAGACTTATTTGATATATATTTCTAGATACGAGAACTATCTTCAAATTTAATCTGAGAAGAAATTAGAAAAATTATATATATACATATATGTATAAAAATTATAAAGTTATATTTAATTTTATAATTATTTATTATTTGGATTTTTATTTACTCTGCCATTTTTTGCATTAATTTGTCATATATTATTACTTATTTGTTATTCATTACGTTTTATTAATTAAGTATTTCTTTATAAACATAATTTTTTACTTTGTTAGATAAATTATCATTATTTAAATAAACTTTTAACGAATCCCAAGAACGACCTCGCGAAAATGCAACATACAATTGTCCATGATTAAAAACATCTTTTCGAAGATCTACTGCAATTTTGTCAAAGGTCTGACCTTGCGATTTATTTATAGTCATAGCAAATGCTAATTTCACCGGAAATTGTCTTCTTTTGAAAGTGAATAGATATACATTTTCGCAATATAAAGTAATACGATTAAGAAAGATAATTTCTCCAGTCTTGTTACCTGTCAAAATTTCGCAACGCAATAAGTTATTATCTAAATCTAGAACTAATAATCTGGTACCATTGCATAAACCTTCATTGATACTAAGATTTCTAATAAGTATGACAACAGTGTATTTTCTCAAACGTAATTCATGCGGTGGGAGACACGTTGGGTTTAAAGAGTTAAGATATTCTGTCAAAATTATTTCATGTATATCTTAATTATCTCCAGTTGTTTCAGGAGTATCTACACTTGTATAAACTCTCTCTGTTCTTTCATCCAACAAACTTACTACTTTTTCATTTATTTCATCAACATCGACATTTCTTGCAGATAATATAACGTGATTAGCCATAGTTTTATATCGCTTATGTGTTATAATGTCTCCATACGTATCTTTTATCATATCAGAGTTAACGTTTGCTACACATTTTTCTGGAATATGAATATTATCCGAGTGATCATTTAAAGATCCGTTACCTAATTTTAATAAAAATTGTGCAAATTCTTTTTCTTGAGATAAAATTCTCATATTTTGTGTCAATAAAAATATTTTAAATTGTTTCCATAGAGTACTAAATTTTATCGATAAATTTATAATTTCACAATGCGTAGCTCCTTGTTTTATAGGTAATAATTGTCTAAAATCTCCACCAAGAAGAACGATTTTACCACCGAAATATAAATCATTTTGCATTATATCGCGTAATGTTCGATCCATTATTTCTAATACATAACGTGGTGCCATAGGAGCTTCATCTACGATAAAAACATCCACAAGTTTTAAATTTTCAGCTTCTTTAGACTGAACTTTAATGTTCGATGTAGAATCGGCGAAAAGAGGTACAGGTAATCCAAAAACTTTGTGTATTGTTTTTCCATTTGGAAGTAATGTCGCAGCAATACCAGTAAATGCCATGGTACTTACTACTTTTTTTCTGCTTTTAAGTAAATAATACAATGTTGTATAAATAAAAGTTTTACCGGTACCACCTGGACCATCAATAAAAAACAAGTATTATTGTAAGTATTATTGTTATTTATTGTTGCTTCTAAAATAATATCAACAATTTGTTTTTGTTCTACACTTAATTGTTCATATTGTCGTATACCTATCAATGTATCCTCCTCAATCTGTTCTTCATTGTCTATTATTACTTGTTCCTTTGTTTCTTGTTCTATTTCAGAAAAATTAATAATATTAGATCCTTCTATTTGAAGCAAATTGTCAATATAATTGTAAGCTTTTTTTATTCCCATTATAAGTCCAAATCGTCTTATATAATCTTCGGACATATCTTTTTTAAACTCGTCCCATAACTTTTTCAGATAAACAGGTTGACAATAGTAGTATAACTAGGGGAGTTCCAAGCCGGGAGCTCCGAGGGGGGATGAGGGAGGGGGGGTATTGGATTACGCGGGGGGGTGAGGGGGTGAGGGAGGGGGGTATCGGATTACGCGGGGGGGTGAGGGGGTGAGGGAGGAGGGTATCAGGATTCCCCGGGGGGGTAAGGGGGAGGGGGGGTATTGAGTTACACAGGGGTATTAGGTTACACAGGGGTATCGGGTTACACAAGGATATCGGATTTCGCGGGGGGTGAGGGGTGGAGGGAGGGGCGGGGTATCGGGTTACACAAGGATATCGGGTTATACAAAAATATCGGATTTTTTGCGGGGCGGGGGGAAGGGGGGAGTTAACCTTGGCATACCACCGGGATGACTCACCGGGATGACTCACCGGGATGAGTCACCGGGATGACTCACCCGCGCCGCTGGTCCGCGCCGCTGGTCCGCGCGGGGGGGAGAGGGGGTCCGCGTTCGCGTTCGCGGTCGCGCCGCGGGTCCGCGTGGGGGTTCGCGGGGGTCCGCGGGGGCCGCGTGGAGGTCCGCGGTTGCGCCGCGGGGTCCGTCGGGTCGCGGGGGGCCTCGTTCGCAACGACGCCGCTAGGCGGCGTACAATGGGTAAGACTAACTCGATAGCGCACTGCGTAGGAGCGTGTATTTTTGTCGATGACGCATCGAACCTGTCGGGACATGTTTGTCGTAAACAACATTTTTCTAGGAAAAAAGGGGGTGTTATCTCGTAGACTAAACAATTTCGCGCTATTTTTTACGACGCAGTACGTAAAAAAAACAAAGGAAGAAATGACGTCATCGGGACGATGATGGACCCGATAACGCATCGAACCTGTCGGGACACGTTCGTCGTAAACAACATTTTTTTTAGGAAAAAAGGGGGTGTTATCTCGTAGACTAAACAATTTAGCGTTATTTTTTACGACGCAGTACGTAAAAAAAACAAAGGAAGGAATGACGTCATCGGGACGATGATGGACCCGATAACGCATCGAACCTGTCGGGAC